>NC_140245.1:6048798-6053798 GCF_949987555.1 Borostomias antarcticus
CAACCAAGCCCTCAAACTAATTATGATGTACTCCTGGTGCACTGAACCAGAACACAACTTCCATGATTGGAGTCCCAAGAGTATCCATTCATTTGAACAAATGCTATACTTAACATGGTCCCATTTTCTTCTATGGATTCCTTTTGTTGAAGTGAATCTGTGTGAGTCTACCTCAATGAGAAACTATTTGAAAAGTGCAACTGAATCGTGTGTGTGTGTGTTTGTTTGTGTGTGTGTGTGTACTCGTGCTTCTGGGTTTGTGTATGTGAAAGTCTGAATGTGTGTGTGTGTGTGTGTGCTCTCACCTCCACAAGGTGGTTGTCAGGCCCATATAGGTCCTTGTCCAACTCTATCACCAAGCTTTTGAAGAAGGATGAGAATTTCCTCTTCAGTTTTATTGGCTGTAGTGTGAGAAGAGATCAACTTTAATCCAGCACTATTTTCCAGAAGGCATTAAGACATATTTCAACCATCCTAACTGATCATTATAATATATGACTAAATATTATTTGATTGTGAGTGAGTGAGTGAGTGAGTGAGTGAGTGAGTGTGTGTGTGTTTATGTAGTACAACAACAACAATAATAATATTAACAATATTTTTCTTTGTTCTTTCATTTAGTGTTATTGTAAGGAGACTAAACTCCCACAAACTATGTTGTGTACAGCATGTACATTTTGCTGCTTACTTTGCCAGCCAGGGCTCACTTGAAAAAGTAAAAAGTAAATGACATTACATTACAGTCATTTAGCAGTTATACAATAACTGCATTTAACGTAGGTAGTCAGTGTACTACTACTCGCCAGAACTCACAAGTACATCTCCTTTCTAAACAAGTGACTAAGAGCATAATCTGGTGCTAAAGCCAAAGTGCAGGACTAGCAAAATATAAATGTAAGGGGACTTTCTGGATTTAATGACAAAAACAGCTTCAACAACAAGTCAACTTGTAGATCTACAGGAAAGAGATACTCACATCATCTAGAAGCTTTCCCTCTACCCTCAGTTCCCAGGATGCAATGCTACCGTCAGAGTTGTCTGCGTCTGGCTTGGCTGGGTTGAAGGTGTTGGAGATGTATAATCGTAATTTTCTCTTTTGCTGTGGACATGGATGGAACACTGAGCGTAAGTATGATGATGACATCTGTGTCTGAATCAGAGACACTTTATTTAGATGCCAAAACACTTATGCAGCATTTTTTTTTGTTTTTTTACAGTTTGTTAAGTAAGACTGAGTAACGAACGATAACAAATTGTCTGCACATATGAACATCTGAAAACAAACATTTATTTTATATTGTGTTTTAATTGATTGTATAGATCATATTGGTCAAATTGTTTTTGATCCACAGTGGATACATTTACTTTGTATGTTTTTTAATCTTTGACATGATTCTTCTTGAAGAGTTTTAAAAAGACGGAAAAAAAAACATCACTGCAGATTTTGTAAAATTGTTCAATTCTCACCCTCTTCGCTGGGTGAGAATGACAGGTTGTCCAGGAGGGAGAGGAGCAGATCCGAGCTCTACCAGAACAGATAAGATCAGAAGCCGAAGTTCCTACTGGCATATCACATCTCTCCACTGTATCGTTACCTTTAGCGTCTAGTGGCAGCCGAGCTTCACCCAAGTGGGTGCTACACATGGATGAGGCGGCGTACCCCTCTTCCCCCTGTCATCCCTCTGTAGCTGATGAAACTGAACGTCCATCAACTGACTGATATCTTTGAACACAGACTCTCTTGGACTGATTCACTTTTTAAAGTTGTTCTGAGTTTGATGATTTTGTATAGCCCAGGTATAAGTGTATATTAATGAATTAATGAAATGAATTAATTTAGAAATTATATTATTGTTTGTCAAGGTCATTGCTACAAACGAGAACTTGTTCTCAGTCAATCTGCCTTGTTAAATAAATCGTAACTAAATAAACTGCAAAGTAAAATTGTCCTCGATTGTATTCTAGTATAGTTATTGACACACCCACAGTGGACACACTCAGGGTCAAAAACATTCGTTATCCCTCTGTATTATTCTCCCAGAGGAAACGCCAACTAGGTTATGTAGAGATATCTGACACTTACCCATCTACATATTAGTACTATCATTCCATTTTAGGATGTAAGATGAGTGGCTTCAAAAGGTTCCAAATCATTGAAAGCATTTAGCATTACACTCGAGATAATACTATATCTAATATAATATAATACAGATTATAGAATAATCTATCTCTATCCTTTATTCTTATCTTAATTACTCCACTGAGAGTGCATCACAGAGTTGCAGTCTATCTTTTATCCATTACTCTTTTCAATTAGTACCTTCATTGGTCTTTTAAGTGCTTCCTGGATATCAACCCTCTTTCTCATAATGGTTTGGTCCAGTTTTCTCTCGAATGCCAGCAGGTCCATATAGGCCTGGGACTCCGGGACCAGCTCACGGATCTGAATACAGGGGGATTGAGAAGTGAGTTTAAATGAACGTGAAAACATTACAATTATTACAAACAGGAGTTAATACATAATTGTATAAATGTGAGGAAATATTATTACAGTAATGTATAAAGAGTAGTGTTTCTTTCTATTCTAACACCACAACACCCACTCTATCTAATAACCTGATGTCAGATACAGTACAGGTAAGGCAGTACGGTTACCCCACAACACCAAATACTGTAAAGAATCCCTTGAGTGAAAAACAGTGCTGAGCCACAGGTTGCAGCATCTTGATCATGAATATACAAAAACAAAATTCATCTCACGAAAAACCAACAAAGCAATGATCTACAGCACCTCAATGTTAAATATCTACAATCTATTCTTGACTAAGGTAATTCCACCATCTGGTCTTCCCCTTTCAAGTATGTATCTCATTAACAATGATAGTGTATTTTATTTTTTCCATATTTTTATTTTATAATTATTTCTATTTCTGTTACACTTATGTAACAAACAGTAGAATATCTGCTGCCCGGTGCCATAGTGTCTACTGTACCATTAAACCCAATGCCATGCACCTCCAAAGATTTAGAAACCTTGAGAGGATCTACTGCCTCCTTTCCTCCCCCCGGTACATAAAAATACATCAATCTATCTTCATGCGTTTTTTTTTACCTGCCTGTTTTTCTAACCTGCCCTCTTCATCCTTCCTTTTGACTACACCCGTCCTTGTAACCCTGCAGTGAGACTGCCGCCTAACTGGTAAACAGTACACAAACGACAAGACAAATAACAACAACATTAAATCAAATCTGTCGTACCCTCTGAGGAAGAATCTTGTCGGCCATTTTCTTTCTCTTGGCACTGAGGAGAGGGGTGCAGGATCGAAAGAAAGGGAGGGAGAGAGAGACAGACAGACAGAGTGAGAGAGTTGGGGGAATGGACAAAGAAAAAACATGTTACTATGGTGACTGATAGTGCAGTCCATAGGCCATCTGCTGAGTGACTGGGCCCGTCCAGACTGTTGTTCCCAGCTGTGTGTGTGCGTGTGTGTGTGTGTGTGTGTGTGTGTGTGTGTGTGCGCGCACGCAGTGATGATGTAGATGTATTTGAATGAGAACAGAAGGAAGGAACTGTAGTCAAAAGTGTGAGGCTTTCTGTATGTGTGTGTGTGTAGTTGTGTGTGTGTGTGTGTGTGTGTGTGTGTGTGTGTGTGTGTGACTGTGCCACCAGGAGAAACTGAAGCACATCCAATTTATTCACACTTCAGCATGGAGCCATTTCAATTCGGATGGTTTCCCGTGTGTGTGTGTGTGTGCGCGCACGTGCGCGTGCATGCGTGTGTGTGTGCGTATGTGTGTGAATTAATAAAGCATGATCCAGCTGGAGCAGGAAATGGCTGCTTCTGCTCCCAATAATAAACTTTCCCATGGTCCTCTGTTTCCACCACAAGTCACACAGCTCTGGGGAGAGAGCACAGACATGGCTTCTGACTGCAGAGTGACAATATAAGGATGTATGAGAAAGAATGTGGATAAAGAATTGGCCTGAATTGAAGTATAGGAGCTGTTTTTTATTGCAAGGGCCTTCTCATGAAGTATAAAGTCAAATAAAATCAAATAAAATCAAACTTTATTTAAAAATAAAGGACCACAAGCTGACGTATGTATACTGATATTAAAAACATGTACCAGTGTACCATGTTTTGCAGAAACCTTTCTGATATCGTTGACATTAAGCTGTCTTGACACAGCCATCACCTTGAAAAAGACATGGCATAAAAATGCCTCATTTGGAAAGCATAATATCTATAGCCGCCAAATCACAGCAGTCACCAAAATCAAGGCTACTGCAGCGTGAGTGTGACATGATTAGCATAATTCCACACAGCACCAGCGCGAGTCATATGCGGGTGCATTCGAGTTCATGCTGATGACGTGCGTCTGTCATGTCTTGCTCAGTTTTATAACACGCCCCTCTAACTGCTACCTTGTCATTTTCAGTCTGGCAGACAACTGGTCAGTAGTGATCGCCAATCCTGACTGAGGGTGTGCTGGCCTTTGTTCCTGCACCGGTGAAAATGACACATAATCATGTTCTGAGGGGACTTTCGAGGCTTTAGAGAGACCCCTGGTTGGGAGAGTTATTCATCATATGAATGACTCTTTATTTACATAGCAGATTCCAAAATTACATAGCAGGATTCCAAAATACTATTCTTGGAAGTACATGCCCGATGTGTATTTTTTATAACCAAGGGGTGGTGGACTGGGTTAAAAGGAGGAAGGGTTGTTAAAAGCACACATTTCCAGCACTAGTGGAGCTCCACTGTCCTCGACCTGGACCTGGACAAACGCTGAGTACGTTGGACTGGCCCGGGGACACACACTGAGGACGTGGGACTGGCCCGGGGTCACACACTGAGGACGTGGGACTGGCCCGGGGACACACACTGAGGACGTGGGACTGGCCCGGGGTCACACACTGAGGACGTGGGACTGGCCCGGGGACACACACTGAGGACGTGGGACTGGCCCGGGGTCACACACTGAGGACGTGGGAC
>NC_140245.1:6056298-6061298 GCF_949987555.1 Borostomias antarcticus
CCTCCCCTTCCCTCCAACTCTTTCCCACTAGGGGCCTCATTTATAAAACTGTGGAGAATCCATGTTACTCAGCTTGCTCACTTAGCCAAGTTTGAGAAGAAAAAAAAAACGCACAAAAAAAATTCTGACAGTACGTTTCACGCCCCACATTGACTTATACCAGTGCAACGCCAGTGTCCCATTATAAATCACAATCAACCCTAAACTTAGTGCACGTGAGCGCGCGTCTTGGTCACACCCTGATTAACACCCATGATTGCCTATAAATGGACAATGAACCCATTAATTCATTCATTCAGTCATAAATAGTGACTGCATGACAACAATAACAACAATTAAGTATAAAATAGAAGCTCTTGCAGCGGAGGTTGTAGCAAGATTGGCGTGGTGGCTGAATGGTGAATGAATGAATGAATGAATTCCTAAATATTGTTCAATAATGACAGATCCGATTACAGATTCAAATATTCTTCGGGATTACACTACTGTACAACATAACTAAGGGGTTCTTTTGCAAAAACATACATCTCCGTTTGTAGACCTATTATCCTAAATCATGCCCATTAGAGGTAAGGAGAGCGAGGTTTAAAATAGTAGGTCTACATTTATCTCTTTATATATGATATAGGCTAATGTTAATCAAAAGAGAGGTAATGTCAATTTATTTTACACAAGATATAGGGCCTTTCATCCTTCTGCCATCGGAGTCAAATTTTATCATTTCTCCAGAAATGTACGCATGGGTCAGAGTGTGCGTGAAGAAGTGCACATTTTTCGACGTTCTCACGTCAAGTTCTTTTTTTGGTTGCTTAGAAAGTGCCGTACAAAGTGCCGTGACGTACGGCAGCTGCCATGCAAGGTGCTAGCCTGCTCATTGGGAGCGATTTGGGGTTTCAGTTTCTTGCCCAAGGACACTTCGACATGTGTACAGGAGGAGACGGGGTTTGAACTGACGACCCACTCTACCTCCTGAGCCACAGCCTCCCCTGCTTACTACTTATTTAAAGTGTAACAGAGCCCGAAATGTTTTATTAAAACAAGTTCAAAATGTATACCCTCAATTTGCAAATAAAAAGTTATTAAAGGCTGCAGAAAACAGCGATTGATCGATGGCAGTGCAAATTCAAAACATAACTTTGGGGACACTGATATAGAGCTGCAGCTCCTTGACTGAAACACCCTCAAAGAGCCTAACGTTTCAACCCCTATCATCAGGACATTGAGACAACATTCAGAAACAGTTGGAACCCAAACTCGCCCAAAAAAACACTTCAGTGTTGTTAGCATGATAAGAGGATCATCAGACACCCGACCAGCAAAGCAAAGACCCCTTAAAACTATTTGAAGCTGTCTTTGTCAGACCACTGAGTTATCTTCTGGCCTTTAGAAATCAAAGCACGCTGCACAATGGCACTTTAATAATATTTACTCCAAAATACAGAATTTAAACAAGACCTTACAGTCAAACTGGCTACATTTCTGGAAATCAACAAACCTCTGATGTTCTCTGGGATGCAGTCAAAGGGGTCTTAAGAAACCAACCTATTTCCTTTTCATCCAACTTGATTAAATCACTAGTGAATTAAATTCATACTCTGGAGACCAAGATAGCTGTTCTTGAGCACCAAATGCTGTCACATATTACATTCAATTTGATTTATGAAGGTCTGCTGCGCAGAAATGAGCTCAATGCTTTACTAAGGCAAAATACTGAATTCCTTACACTGTACTCCTTATAGGACCACAAACCATTCTTTTTAAATGATGCTAGACCCAGTCATCTACTTGCTCACAAACTAGGAGGATAAATGAGCACATTGGAAATATTACAGCTGCAAGAACTAGAACAAGGGACATTACCAATATTGGTCTTTCTATGAGGATCTATATCGCTCAGGACTTAGACTTCCCTTATACTGATCAATACATCATTTTTAGACAAGCTAGACTTTCCTAAACTATCTCCAGAATCAGCCGCATACTTGAAGCGCCAATATCGTTTCTAGGATTGGAAAAAGCTTTACAATCCATAAAGAAAAGAACCCCCAGGCGTTTATGGCATTCCTAACTTTTTGGACACAGCTGGGTCCTCTATTACTGAATAAGGTGCTCTCTTTCTCTATCGCCATTACTGAATATGGTAAACTTGCAGCTCAGGAGGTAGAGCGGCCGGCTGGGTGACAGCAAGGTCCCCGGTTTGATCCCAGCTCTCAGCAATGTGCCGAAGTGTCCGTGAGAAAGACACTGAACCCCCAAATCGCTCATGTGCGCCATGGTGGTGCAGTACCTGGTACGGTCACCTCACAGCAAGAAGGTCTCTGAGGTCTTCCTGTGTGGAGCATGTTTTCCCCGTGTTCGCAAAGATTTCCCCCCAAAAGAACCCACTACGAAAAACATGCAGAAGAACAGATCGCTAACGCTGTCCGTCCCTGATGAGGGTGGACAGGAGCACTTGGTTGGTTCCCGGGAGCGGCCCCTGCCGCTGCCTCCAGTCTGCTCCCGGCTGCCCTTGGGGGAAGGACGTCCGGATGGGTTAAGAGCTGGAGACAAGTTTCACGCTTCTGTCATTACATGTGTGTGTGTGTGTGTTTCGGCATTGCTGCCTCCACTGTGTGATGTGTGTTCACTGTGTGATAAATAAATATGTTTGTTGTTTTATTAAAAATTGTCTTTCACCTCCCAGCTCAAATATAGCCATTATATATTTACTCCTTAAAAAGCGTTAGAAATCCTCTACTTAGATGCTTGGAAGGTCTTTGACCACCTGGAGTGGCAACGTTGCCAGATGGGTTTAGGTAGTGTTATCCGTGAATATTATATAAACTCCATCAGCGCTATGCTTCCTTTATCTCTCCCATGTGACCTGTGGAAGAAACGACAATCTATTTTGGCAAATTTCTCTGAAACAATAAGATGCCAGTGGTTAAAACACTGACCCTTCAAAGACATCAGTCTGCTGGTGGTCTCAGATGGAGCTCCTGGTGTTTCACTCTAAGATGTCTCTCTGTGGGATTCAGACAAACTCTGTGTTGCTTGGTGACCTTTCAGACTACAGGATGTAGTTCACTCAATTATTCCAATGAGACATGATAAAAACAAAAATTTGTCTCAATTATCTAACATTTTATCACTACTTGGCACTCAGTTGAGAAGTTCTTAAAATTGCTCCCAACTGGTGTGCTCATTCAGCTATATTCTATATATAAAATGGTGAACTCTTAATAAAGGGCAACATCGTTTTTCCCTTGTGGAGCAACAGAGGGATAAATACGTTAACTGACGTTCTAGGGGATGGATGTCTCTTTACATTCCAGGATATTCAAAACAAATGCAATCTCCCAGGCATCTCCTGTTTCTTCTTCTTCTATCTTGAGCTACACTACACAAGCCATGGGTGCTAATAGATACCATGAGGGGTCTACCTGAGAGACCCACTATGTAAAATTGTTGACACTAAACACAAATGCAGGCATGGTGTACACACTCTATAGCTTTGTAAACAAGGCCTCTGGACCGGGCCTCCGGCGTTCTCACATCCACAGTGGGGAGGTTGATACTGCATTCTCCACCAGTTCCGTTACTCAATAACACAGATCCATCACAACCGTCCATCAAGTGACGAATCTCACTGGCGTTACAGGGAGCCGCAAAGAAGATGGCTACTTGCCACTGGAACCTTCCACACACCTTGGCAATAAGAGGATGGTTCTTTTCCTATACCTGGAAACTTTATATGTGGGTGTGTACCTGTATATGTACAGTATATGTGTTGGTGTATATATACAGCATGTGTATGTGTGTGTGTGTGTGTGTGTGTAAATATAGTATGCCAACAGTCATCAATTAATATCGAGTAATTCTCTCCCCCCAGAAATGAATTGACCTGTCCTGTACCCACGAAGAAAGAAACAAAAGAACACTTCTGAAGGTTTCTGGTCAAAGTGGGCCAGTCAGACAGTGAACCAATGAACCACTGCGTTGCCCAGCATGGCACAGCCACAGGTTCCAGAGGATGGAGAGAGTGGGAAAGAGAAGATGTGGTCATGGCGGTATGCTAGACCCAGTGGTGAGGTGACTCTTGCTAGACAAGGTCAATAGAGGGGGAGCAGGAGAGGAGGAATGGGACACTGTTGTTGTTTTGGCCACTTGTATTTCAGCTGCATCACCATGACTTTGACCTTTGACCCTTTACAGCTATAAAAACCCAGGTCTGACAGCTGCTAAAACAACTCACAGATCATGTTGCACTGATCGGTTATTGTGACTACTCTAATAACGGTAGTACGCTACGGTTTCGCCTGTATTTATCACACTTACTTTTCCATCTTCAAAAGTGTTAGGGTTCAACACTATAGTGTGCATTTTTCATATGGCCTTAGCACTGCAAGAAAGAGCTGAAAATAATTACAAAAAAGGGAATGCTACATGATTACTACAGTATGAGCTTTCTCTTCAGCACCTAGTCACAGAGAAACATGAATTATGTTTTGGCAACACTTGATGATGGCTCAACTCTCACGCTCTCTGCCTCGGGCAACAGGCCAAAACTAAACATTTGCTTAGGTCATGGAGAGAGGATGACCTTTGAACTGTTAAGAGACCTGACCACACAGAGTAGCTGAGGGCATCCAATTCCCAAACAACTGACACTACACAACACAGATGTGCGACCTCTATGAACGGGTGAACAAGTGGCTTGGTCGGTGTTTGCATGATGAGGGGCGATCGATCCAGAATGGCTCCCTATAGGCGTCTTACAGTATTTCTTTATTTCATTTAACATGATCAAGTCTTTTATGGGCTGGATAAAATACATCAACAAATGAATGAATGAGAATATTGACCTAAGGACCAGTCAAAACAGACGACGTCATGTCTTTTGCTGGAGGTTAATGTGCCATGAAAGGCTGGATGAAAAAATGCACTGGAACTCACTATTGCACTATTCAGGCAAAAGGAAATGTCTCACTCACTTTGTGCCCTCCCCCACACACATTTTT
>NC_140245.1:6066298-6171298 GCF_949987555.1 Borostomias antarcticus
TTCGATTACCGTGCTTTGAATAACCAGTGTAAATAGGCTACCATAGACATACAGTCCGACGTCATTCCCAGTTTCCACTTCAGTGTTGATTATATGTCTCATAGTGAAAAGGTCACACTGCACATTGTGAATAACTAAAACCAGTGTGGAGGTCAAAACACTCCCTCTCTGTAACTGGTAACCCCTGCCATTGAGCCAACAGCACCAAATGGTAATTTTCTCATTGCTCACTCAGTCACCAAGGGGTGGAGAGAGTGAGGAGAGGAGAAAGAGAGGAGAGGAGAGAGGGGAGAGAGAGAAGAGAGAGGGAGGATGGGTCTCAAAACAACCAGCGCTCAAAGGCAGATGCTATCAGTGAGCTGCTGACTGGTCAACAGAGCCTAAGGTCGCTTGATTAAATACCCTGGCCCTAGAGAGTATAATGCTGGGTTTGTTAGGTTCCATGCACTGTATGAGCCACAGGATATACCATATGTTGCAACTGATTCAATGGAGAAATGAAATAAACAAAAAAACAAAAAAAAATGTTGAAGAGAAGGCCTTATGTAGTAGCTATAAGAGTGGCTGTACAGTAACACTATGTATTGTTGTACAATAGTACTAATTTTAAGGTATATAAGGTTTGCCTGGCTGACAAGCAGTCCATGTGGTACAAAGAGGGCAGGGCACCAACCGATCTGGAAACAAAACAAACAAACCAACCAACCCTGTTTTCCTTACTCTCACTCACTCCCATGTCAAATGGCTGGGAGGGATGAAGCTTTACATTCACAGCCCCAGTAACTGAACTAGCATGGGGGTGTGGTCATCATTTGAAAAGAGCGAAACTAACATCCTGTGGCTAAAACCCACTGATCAGACTTCCCTCTACCGATACATAAGCGCCCCCATGAGGACAACCACACACATTGCAGTGAGACTGGGATACTGTTGATGGTACATACAATGGTAAACACCTGTTCTCTTCTGGACTTGATACTTATTTACATAGCCAATTATGATAGGAATATGTGACCTGGAAATGGGTGTTAAGTCAATAGCAAAGTCTAGATTTTGTTAGTAGGAGCAGCTACAGCAAACAGGCCTCCCTATCCCACAGTTTTGCCAACTCTGCCAAGGCACAACCTACTGAATCCATTATCAACACTTCAAAAAACCTCAAGGAGCTGAATAATGAGCTTCAAAAGTTGTGTAATTTGGTGTTATTTTAATTCTGAATATTACTGGAGGCCTATAGCTTACAATTTCGTCTTGTCTCAATAAATGTTCGGATTCGAGGTTGAAAGGCTGTTCCCAATCCCAACATTAAATAATTTCCAGATATTCAAATAGGCCTACATTTCACTGCAAATATTGGTCAGCCGGTGTCCAAAAATACATGCAAGCCGAGCCTGTAAATGTACTTTAAATTGCCGTTCAAACTAGCTTGGGAAATTGTTGGGACTCTTCATTAGCAGGTGTCCGAAAAAGTCGAGGAAACTTATCAATAATAAGTAGCCTATCACTAAACAATGTGTAGGCTATTTTACATAATGGCAAGGAGTAAACTATTAATAGGCCTATAGCGCAGATGAAACCCCGAATTGTCTGGTGCGGACGTCTGGATGGTCGTGGTGGCTATAAGTCCATATCGAAAGATGTCCCGCAAAAATGGAGGTCCGCATTGGACATTACATAAAAAACTGTCTACACAGGAGAAAACGACGCATAGCCAAGTTCTTCCTACCTTTCTTTCCATTCCAGGCCCGCAGTCACAACCGTAGCGGAATGGGAAGTGGGAACTGTGGTTAACACGTAACCTTGCGTTTCCTTTCAACAGTTCCAGACGACGCCTCTTTTCCACTGGCCCTCTGGGGTTCGGTGCGAGCGGCTGGTTGCTAGTTAGTGGCAAAGTAGGGGCCCAAGCCTGGGAGAAGAACCGGGGCCGAGGATGCTTAGTGCGGTAGACACAGTGGCGCAGGCGCGGCACTACCGGAGTCATAATTCGGAGGGAGAATTGGAAGGGAGCGTCGTAAAATTACCTAAGGAAACCTATGAAATTAACAACTAACATGAAACAATGTGTGCATTTATCAACAACAATAAATGAATAAATAATTCATTTTAAGTTCGTGAAGGTGTGGCCCTTCAGTAGAGACACTCATTTAAACGTATATTAAACTGCAAGGAGCATATCATTTATCAAACGTAGCCTAGGCTACCACTCATGAGCTAGTTTTAACACCAACGTATCCTTAATAGTTAATTTACTGTCAATGGATGTTTCATATTGGTCAAGATTAATTAGTGGCAGCCTGGCACAGCTGTTTTTAATTGATTGAGGTGAGCCACTGTTTTTACCTTTATTAAGTGTGAGTCAACTCAAGCAACATTTAAAGTGACTGGTAATCTTGAAAATAAGCAAATTATCTCAGTTTCAGCTTCATCAGTTACAAGAATGTCATTGTTTTGTTTGTACCTGCACTGAGCCACAAAAAGCACATCTGCGATGCTCAACAGCTGAACGAATGTGATGTTTACAGATGAGAAATTAGTATTAATTTCAGAGAAAAATGGTAAATGGACTGCACTTATATAGCACTTTTATCCAATGGGCTTTAATAAAGACCTCTTATTGCTCTCACGCACACAAGATGCTAGCCTGCTCATTGGAAGCCATTTGGGGTTCAGTGTCGTACCCAAGGACACTTCAACATGTTGTCAGGAGGAGCCGGGATTCAAACCGCCGACCCTACGATCATTGGACGATCCTCTCTACCTCCTGAGCTGCAGCCGCCCCTGATATGAATATATTTTATTATAATTCAAGATAATCCTGTCTAGTTTAATAGTGAAACATTATTACCCCAAAGCAAGACATGATTTCCTCAGTACACCCCTTTTTAAAGCACACAAAACAGTCAGTAAATAAAAGAATGATTTAATAGAATTTGAATCTTTTTCTTCAAAAGCCATATTTTACACAAAGATGATGCTTTAAGTCCCAACACACAGCGCTGCCTTCGTTGCTGCCGTCAGAAAGACTTCAGACCAACAGACTGACGGACATACAAGCGGGCCTTTGGCCTATTCAAAGTCGAACCTGGAGTCCACAGGGGTAACCCCATCAAAAACAGATCCTCGTCTACAGGCAGGCACCAGCTACACACTGGTTGCGCTTGCATACCAGAGTACATAAAAGAAAAAATAATATTAGGATAGGCACAATGAGTATCTCTATACATTAAAAAAAATCTCTATACACTAAACAAATTCATCATGGCATATATCATCTGCGTGACATTTTGCTCTTGTTGAACTGTGCATTTTCAGGACGAACATGTGTGACAAGTGAAGAACGGAGATGAAATCGAAGCAAAAAAAAAGAAAAAGGAAAAAAAGGACAAGACCAAAATCTGTAAGCTTGTGTCACAGCAAATCATGACCCCCTCCTTATGACATCACAGCCCCCCTCTCCGCTCTGATAAAATCAGCAAACTGTGACAGACATCTGAAGTATCCAAAAATGGCCCAGAGGTCTTGTTGGACTCAAGCTTCAAGGGTCAAGGATGTAAGAATTAGTGCGAAACGGGGAAGGGAGGCTAAAGGGTGCATCTCCATAGTTCAAGTGGCTTCCTTTCCTCATCAAACTCTTTCATATGCACTGAGTCTAGAATCAAGGATGGTGAAAGCACTATGGCAGAGAGCTCCGGCTACTAACTGACTTTCACCTGTCCAGTTCTTCAAGATCAGCACAGACAAACAAAAACAAATCAGAGGAAGCCATTCAAGCCTTTTCTTCATGATTTCAGCTTAACTTTACGAAGATCCAGAGTGTCGCTCAACCCAAAGGGCAACCCTCAACGCCGGTACACCCCGAATGCCACAAAGCTAAAGAATATGGTGATGCCCACCAGTGAGGCGGTGGCGGGCGCGGTGAAGAACTGCCTGTACTGGATCTGGAAGTACCAGAGCACAGAGAGCATGAGCACAAACAGGGGCACCATCAGGCTTCCCACGTTGAGGGCCACGTGGACCTGGTCAGCGGCCCTGGCGCCCGCCGGCGCCGCCCGGGTGGCGTGCTGCGAGATGTGGCAGTGGAGGACGCAGTTGTCGGCCAGGTTGAGGGAGGCCAACGTCTGGCCGTCGTCTTGCAGGAGCTGGCCCTGGTAAATGAGGCGCACCTGGTGCTCCTGGCCAGCAAAGTAGGTCCTGGAAGAGGAAGATAGAGAGAGTTGAGTCTCGTGACGCAGACAACAATGATGGGATCGATTTACACAACACATCCCTGAATTCAGCAGGTTCACACAGACAATGCGAGATTACCAGCTCACTTTTCATTTAGTGAAAGACCGAGGCCCCTATAAACATTGTGTACAACAAAGGTTTCAAAAGAATGGTCAACACCATGGACAGGAGATATGTAAATCCTTCTCAATCACTTTTACCAAGTTGTGTTGCCTGCACTTTACACAAAATGTCATAGAGATATTTGAGATAGTAGATCTCAAACAAGTGGTACATTATGCCACCGCAACTAATCTGTGGTCGTCTGGTCGAGTAGAACAATGGAGCCATACCTCAGTCTTGCCATCCATTACGTGGATGGGGATTTTACCACAAGAAGCGGGTGCCTCCAAACTCCCTACATTCCTAAAGACCACACCAGAATCAGTACTGCACAAGGACTGAGAGATACCCTCATCACCTGGGGCTTACAGGAAGACCAAGTCTGCGACACTGCGACAATGGATCGAACGTTATCTGCTAGCCATTACAATGACCAAACAAGATAATGTTGCCAATAGTTGACTTTGATTTTAGATAGTTTTGTCATGGTTCATGCTGTGCGGCAAGATAACAACTCTATAACTTAGCCATCAATCACAACTTGATTAACTTCATCTTCACTAGGTTCATGCTGCTAATGATATTGTTTTGTTTATCCTGTGAGCACACCTCGTTAGGGATGGGAATCGAAAACCGGTTCTTGTTGAGAACCGGTTCCCAGTGAATCGATTCCTTGGAATCGTAAGCCCAAATCCTTAACGATTCCGCTATCGATTCCTGTCATTGCTGCGCATGCGCAATGTCGTCACACGCACGCTGCCTTGTTTTGTTTTATTAGACCGCGGTAGAAGAAGCCAGCAACATGTCGTCTAGGCATAAACGTTCGAAAGTGTGGTTACATTTCACAAGATGACAACACGGCCACTTACAATGCTTGCAAAAACCTATATCATCAAAGGGGGGAAATACTTCAAATATACAAAAACATTTGGCCACACAGCATGCGATAACTTTGCAGGAATGTCACATTTTTGATGCGCTCCGGACCTTGTAATGGATTATCCCTTACAAACGTTACTGGTAACTTGAAATTCCGACTTTGAAGATATTGAACGCATACTGTCAGAGTTTACCGTCGAAACGGAATACGAGTGATTTTGGAACCGTGACTTTTTCACACTGAGGTATACTGTGTCCGTGAAACTGGTAAATGGGCCATGCCTACTTTAGACCATAACAGATGCATGAACTTGTTTGCCCACTAGATGGAGACATTGAGTAGGGGACTGGAGGTCCCAGAGTCGGTGAGAGGCAGGGCGCTTGTTACCACAAGGGAATATGGATAATGGGTGGGGGACAACATGTTGTTTTATAATGAACTGTGTGATGATACATTTCCCCATAAAAATAAAAAATAAAAACTTATTGGTTAATCACATAACTCACAAAAAGTCATTTGATTGCCCTTTTGTTGATTTTGTAGTCCTGTTTTGTACTCCGCCTTTGAGTGGCTTGAACAGCTTCAGTACAACCCAGTAAGGCCGGCATAGTGATCTAGGCCTATATATGATATAAACTATTATAAAAGTAAAAGAATGTAGATTGTTATCTGTACAATGGGCACATCCATGTTTTGTAATACTAATTTATTCTCTCCCTTATGAAAATCTGCCATAAACGTAAACATTCAGCATTCTGGGATTACAGCGGTGTCACTTGGAAAATGTAGACAGCCATGGCATACTAAAAAAGACTGTATCCCAACCACTTTGTGTATTAAGTCGAACTAAAGTGTATTAAGTCAAAACGTTATTTAAAGCCTACCTTTTGATATAGCCAATGGTATCCTCAGGCTTGACCTGGGCGGTCCGCTCTGTGTCATTGAGGAATTTCAGCCGCAGGACCATATTCCTCTCTGCGTCACCAGCTGGGACAGCATCAGGTGAGTTGGCACTTGAGGCACTATCTAGTGAAGGGGAGGAGGAAGGGGGAGGGGGGGAGGAAAGGGAGGGACCAGCGCCAGTCTGGTCCCCTCCAGTCCCCTCTCTGTGTCTCAAGCCATCTCTCCCAAAGCCAGCCCCCTCATCTTCCAGGGGGCTCCTCCTGTCCTCTTCGCTCTCCCACCCTACTTCTCCCTCAGGGATCCTCCCTATATCCTCTTGGTTTCCCGCTTCTCCCTGTGGCTCCACCTTCCCCTCCTCCCCTAGAGGTGGCGCCAGTGTGTCCAGAGTGGTGGAGGTGGGCGGCGGCTCCAGCTGATCCGTGTCGGTTAAATTACCGGGGTTGGAGTGTTGGTTGGACAAGGGAGGATTCTGGAGGTGGAGAGAAGCGGAGCCCGAAGAGGAGGCAGAGGAGACAGAGGCGGGGGGCGTGGTGAAGAGGTGCTCGGGGGGCTCAGCAGTGTGGGTGGAGGCCCAGGCAAGAACCAGCACAAGCAGCAGGAGGGCCGCCCCGAAGAGCAGGGTGACCTCGTCCCCCACCCCCTCAATGAGTGCCATGGCCCTGAAGTCCGCTGGTCCCACACTAAGGCAAGGTTAGGAGAGGCACCTGGGGAGCAGAGGAGACCAATGAACAACCTTGCTAATGGCCAGTACAAATAACCTCTTCACTTATGAGTATGAATACTCCTTAAGTTATGGCAGAAGACAGGCCCTATGATTTCTGTGATGGGGGACAGAATCTCAGATTCCAGCCCAAAAAATCGGATGGAAAGGCATTGAACTGATAGATTTTTATTTATTTATTTGGGGTGTGTGTGTGAAAATGTTAGTAATTTGCTCAATTTAACAGACATGTTAAAACCCCATAGCACTCTTTAGTTATGGCTACTGCTTTATAACCTCCCTGGCTAGCACTGTTTTTAGCAGGGCATTGCTACTCTGGCACGGGGGGAAGTGGCTTTTTAACTCCTGCCCCTTGCAAAGATAGTTAACAGTTGGAGTTAACAGTTGGAGGACTAGGCTACGCTATAACTTAGACTTCCATCTCATTGTTTTAGGTGTAGGATAGGCCTACAGTTATCACATGAATTGTAGTCAGTGTCCTGTGTGCCAACAAATACATCCATGGTGCCAACCAACCTTGTTTGAAAACATATGCCCATTGTTCAATGCATCAAAAGTTCAAAATGACAAGATTAAGATATTGTTGGATATTTAACAAGTATTTAGCTAACGTTAATTGTTTTAGCAACGTCATCACTTTTAGAATAAAAGTAACGTTAATATTTTCGAAAACTATATTTCTAGAACGCGTTACCTAATGTGACATATGTGCTTAGAAAGTAGCTAGCCAGCTTTTAGCAAAATCTCTACTTTAGCTAAGTAGACCATGGACACACAACGTCAACTTGAGCTACACAGCTAACTCGCTAGCAAGATTAGTTAGCCATGTAAACTAGCTATGTACACTAACGTTAGTTAACTGGGAAACAATACTAGCCAACGTTAGCTGTCTAGTTAGCTAGCACTAGCTGCTAACCAAAAGCAGCTGGTAGGGTTTACAAAACTATATGCCAAGTTGGCTAGCTGGCACTAAACGTCACCTGAGTGAGTCTGGTCGTGCTTTTCATAAGTATGATGGCTAACGCACCGTCAGCGGATAGCTAGTCAGCTGGTAACGTTAGCCAAGCGAGCCAACTCACGTTAACCTGCTTCAAAAGTCGACCAACATGAGCCAGGTGACGTTAGCTAGATCTAGCTATTATTGCTAGCCATTCGTCAGATACGGCGAACGTTTCGAGCCATAATCGCCGATATATTGTCAGACACGCAAATGGCACTCCTGTGTATCACATTCACAATATTTCCAAGGCACACGTAGTTAGATTCACTTACTGTTAACATTTGAAACCACATCTTCTTGTTGGCTAACTAGCTAGCTAACGTTAGCTAAATCATTCTAACGCCGCTTCTACTTTACACTTCCTGATAGCCGGCTGGACCGGATGTGCGATGTGGCTCACTTCAATGTAGTTCAATGTAACACCTGGGTAAAGTTTTACTATAATATGAAGACGAAGATGAAAACACGAAACAGGCAAATTAAATAAGTACTTACTTGATTTCCCTGTAACATTTGTGTAACAGGGGTGCTGCAGCTGACACGTTCACACTGGCAAGCAAACCTGTCAAAGACACCTGTCCTCAGTGTATGCTAACAACATTGCCTGCATGTCCCAATCCTTTTTAGTTATTTTTTTCTATGCCCTGCAGAATAATATTGACTATAACTAGGTGGGCTGCTTTCTGTGTTAAAGCACCAGGGTTATAATTTGACAGGTTACAGCTTTGTTTTTATAGTTCCATAAGGCCATCAGATAATGGGCCAAACAATCAAGCCTATGATGACTCAAGATCTGTTTATTGTAGGCCTACGTGGTTCACACATACTAGGATTTTGACTAGGGTTAAGGCATACATTGTGGTAGACGACATGGGACAGGGTGCAGGACAGGACATGACAGTGCAAATACAAAATACAACCAAAACATGGTTGGAATGTTGCTACACATTCTGTGTGAAGAGAAGGATAAGAAGAGTTGAGTGATGCGCAGAACCACATGCCGCTCAATGTAGAGAGGACCAAGGAGATGGTGGTGGACTTCAGGAGGGACAAGACTCCGCTGCTGCGCCCCGTTTCCATCCAAGGGGTTCATGTTGATGTGATCCAGTCATACAGGCAACCTGGGTGTGTGTGCACCTGGACCACAGGCGGAAATTGACAGGAAACACAGATGCCGTCTACAAGAAGGGGCAGAGGTGACTATTTCCTGTGGAGGCTCAGGTCCTTTGATGTATTTAGAAGAATGGCCTAACAGTATGTTGTAGGGAGTGACATTTTCTTTGCAGTTGTGTTGGGGCAGCATGGTAAATGGTAAATGGACTGCACTTATATAGCGCTTTTCGCACCCCTAAGGGACAAAGCACTTTACAATGGCCTTTCATTCACCCATTCACACACACACACTCACACACCAGTGGCGCCAGCAGGCCATACAAGGCGCTAGTCTGCTCACTGGGAGCAATTGGACGCCCCACTCTACCTCCTGCGCCACAGCCGCCCCAGTATCAAAGCAGCAGGCGTCAACAGGATGATCAGGAGGGCAGGCTCTGTTCTGGGGGTCAGCCTGTACTCGGTGGAGAGAAAAATGCTGGCCAAACTGCAGGCCATCATGGACAATGTTTCCATCCTCTACATGACACTGGTCAGGCAGAGAAGCACCCTCAGCTGCAGACTGATCCTGCCATGGTGATCTGTGGAGCGCTTCCTACGGAACAGCTGCTATCAGGCTGTTCAATGCATCCTCTGACTGGCTGGACACTATGGGCCTGAGCCATGGAGGGAACTACTTTTTTGGTACTCTGGACCTTTTGGATAGGCAGTTTACAGTTCACTTATTTATTTATCAACATGGACATGCTCCTTATTTGACTGACTGTAACACATCTTAGGGATGTTTCTTGAACAATCTAGACATCTTACTTTACTTACTTGTCCTGTACTTTCAAACGTTCTTACACTTATTGGGAGGTGTTTTCCACTTTCTTTGCTGTGATCGTTTCAGCCATCTCCCACCCAACACGTTTCAAACACCTACACTTTAATACACCTGCACTTTGATACACGGTGCCAAGTTTTTACCGTATTATTTAACCTTTATTTAACCAGATTTGACCAAAAAGACAGAGCCTGACACACCCTGTAGAATGCATTGTATATATGACAGCAGTAACACTATATGGACAGTAGAGGGCAGCGTAGACCGAGCTGAAACATTGACAGAACTTGGGATGTACTCAAAATGACCAAGACACCACTCGAGGAATCCATTGAAAATAATTGTATGTTTTTTGTCTAACCGTCATATTTTCTTAAGTGCAATGGATTGATAGAGCAAATGGGCAAGTAGGCAAATTTGCTCTCGTCGATCACAACAAATGCACACCTTCAAATGTTGAAAAGGAAGTTGACTTGTAATGCCTTAGTATGGAATTTGGTAAACAGATTATACGAAAGTGTAACTATCACTAACTAACTAACTAACCATCAATGTATGTGCACTGCATGTCACCAAATTGTCTGGCTCAACAGATGTAGGTTTTTGGCTGATGGGCGGGGCCTATTAGCCCATAGATTCAAGATCAGTTTATTTGCCATGTATAGATAACACATAGAAATTTGACTAGGGTAATGGCATACGCTGATGGAGACGACATAGGTCAGGGTGCAGGTCAGGATAGTGCAAATGCAGAGCTGCCAACCCTCACGCATTGAGAGTGAGACTCACGCAAATTACCATTTTCACACGCTATCATGCCACACCTCCCATTTCTCACTCTTTTAAAGAAAAAAACAAACATTTCAGCTGATGCACTATTTTGCATTTTAAGTTCTACAAAAGAACGTTCTCAAACAAACTTAAATCACATGAGGCATGTGGCAGCCTTCATGTATGTATGTATGTATGTATGTATGTATGTATGTATGTATGTATGTTAAAAAATGTCAGACTACATCTACCATGTCAGTGAAATATCTTTTTTTCATGAACATTGGAGATTTTTCAGTGAATATGAGGCAAGCAAATTGTTTGTGGAGGACAGTCTGAAGATGCAGTGTAGCAATTGGGGTGTCGATTGACCAAAACGTGTGAGGACAAGGGTTTGATAGGTTTTACAGTTTTTGAGAAAAAACAAGTAATGGACTTCATAATTCCTGCCAGCTCGAAGCATATGGACTTGTCTACTCACCTGGACATATGTTTTGGTGGTGGTTGCAAAGTTTTAGCGTGTACGGCTGAGTTGTTATGATTTTAAAAATGTTTACACTTTAGACTGTTGCTGTAGTGCCACCATCAGGACTATTGTCCCACAATGCCAGTTGAGGACTTTTGGTATAGGACTGTACCTATGTGCAAAGTTTGGTGATTTTTCATGCATGGGAAGTCAGACTTCCTACTAGGAAGAAGAAGATTCAGAATATTGGGAAATACAAGCTGGAACAGCAACTGAGCTGCCTTGCCCCTAAAAACAATGACAGGGAAGACAGATACCTCTTTTCACTCACACACATACAGGAAAGAGGCAGAGGTGAGGGGACACTAAGGCTGCGTTCCGAATTGCATACTTCCATACTATATAGTATGCCAAAAAAGAATGTAGTATGTCCCAATGCCACATCCTGTATGGCAAAAATACCAGGATGTTCTACTACCTCTGTTCGTATTTTGCAGTATGCAAGCCAGCAGACCTTTCTTGCTATTCTGACCCACAATCCTGTGCGCAGCAGAAATTACATCATGTGCGAGTCGCGCCAGAGGTGTTATGATGAATCCCAGCTGTGGACAAATTACACTTTGTGGACCACGACGGATGTGGTCAAATTTCAAGGCGCAATGTTATACTGTAACAAGGTAGTATGCCACAATTGTATGCATACTGTGTGTAAAGTACATACTTCCTAAGGGGAGCTGTACACTATAAGGACAAAAGTATTGGGACACCTACACATTACACCTACAGGTGACATCCCATTCTAAATTCATAGGCATTCATATGGAGTTGGTCCTCCCTTGGCAGCTATAACAACTTCCACTTTTGTGGAAAGGCTTTCCACAAGATTTTGGAGTGTGTCTGTGGGAATTTTTGCCCATTCATCCACAGAGGTAACACAATGCGCTTTACATAGAATAATGGGGGGATGGACATATAGGTCCTACCCCTACATTTTCCAGAGGAAAGCAAAAAAAACAACAGTTCACCAGGGGCTGAAAAAGTGAGCTGTAAAATTCTTCCCTGACCTCCCTCAACGAAACGATCGAGCAAGCTTCTGGAAAACGTTTAAGTCTATTAGCTAGGAACATTTACAGACCAATAAACATGGGCTAAATACTGTACTTCATAAGAGAGAAGTGTCTATCAGTAGAGTAGATAAATACAGTAGTTAAAGAGATGTTGCCTACATGGCAGGCCATTATGTGTTAGCTACTGTATGCCTGTAGTCCATAATAGGATATGTAAGTGTATCATATAATAAGAACTTAGCAGACTGGCTCCTAAAGAATGAGTAAACTAGGTATAGCTGCTAAGCAGAAGTGGGAAGACAAAAGCAGAGACAAGAGTAAAAAAAAAAAGTAGAGTGGAAAGAACAGCCTTGGAGGGGACCCTGTGCTGATGGTCCTGGACCCAGAGACATACTTGCCCAGTTTCACACGCTGCTTCCTGTCAGACAGGACGTCTGTGATCCACCTGCAGGTGGAGTCGGGCACGCGCAGCTGGGAGAGCACGCCCTCCATGGTGGAGGTCTTGAAGCAGGCTGGTACATGGCATGTCTCTAGTGAGGTGTTGAAGATGTCAATGAACACCTGGTCTGGCCACTTCCCAGGGGTCTTGAACAGGCGGTTCACCTCCTTCTCTAGGATGGTGAGAGGTTGTGTTGCAGTGTGTGTGTGTGTGTGTGTGTGGAGGCAGCTGTGGAGAGGTCCGAGCCCCTGCCGGGGGCTGGGTTGTTGGGGCTGATGAGTGTGGGGCGAGTGGGGAACCCACTGTTTTGCAAACCTGCAGTAGAACTAGTTCAGTTTGGCTAGGTGGAGGTGAGTCATCAGTGGTCTGGGGGGGATCTTGGTTTGTAGTTTGTGATCTGTCTGAGGCCTTCCAGACAGAGGACG
Source organism: Borostomias antarcticus (assembly GCF_949987555.1). Taxonomy (NCBI): domain Eukaryota; kingdom Metazoa; phylum Chordata; class Actinopteri; order Stomiiformes; family Stomiidae; genus Borostomias; species Borostomias antarcticus. Next base: position 6,079,236 of record NC_140245.1, read on the forward strand.
CATTTCCATCTGAGAATTGGTGTTGGAGTTTCTCAGAGTACGTGGATGTCTATTTATCACCCTGTCCGAGGCTTTGTGAACCACCCATGCGCTGACTGCTCCACAAGCCTCCCTAACGTAATGCAGCCACCCTGGGGCCTATTTGCTTTGCAGTTGTGGTTTCCGGTCTAAGTGGATGTGGACCCCCCCCCCCTGTGCAAAAACAATGTGATACTGCAAGTTTCTTCAAGATCTCTTCTGCAATAGGCTAATTTGTTTGGTACAGTATGTCCATGTTTTATTTGAACTCATAACGACTGGCGAGACTATAGCTGCTCTGTGGATGGGGCTACAAATTAGGGGGGCTGTAGAGTCATATACTAAACTAAATCCTATGTTCCAACTAACTACATAATATACGCAAACTAACTAAACTAAACTAAAAGGTACTAGCCACCAAACACCTGGCAGCTCTATGGCATTCACATTCACTGTGGATAATAGTAAAACTGTGGATAATAATAAACTACTGGGGCAGGGGGAACTGAATAATAGTGAACTTTATTATAACAAAATAAACACAATAAAACATTAAACATAAACATAATAATATCCTAATCTAAATCTAATGTCCTATGCTAAATGTCCTATGCTAAAATGTGTCCTATCTAATGGTACCAGGCTGGAGCTCTTTGGTGGGGGAAGTCCGGATGTTAGGGGATGTTGAAATGATGATGAAATGTTAGTTGCACACCGTTTGAGGAAACATGTCATTCAACCACGAAACCGTAGCAAAACGGTGCACACAGTTTTCAGATTAAACTCACCCCTCCATGGTGACGCGAGGTTAGTGGGGAGCTATTTGGGCATAGGTGGTAGACTCTAAACAGCAAGACCACAACCACACAGTTTAGCAGATAACTAGGCCTATGATATCTGACAGATGTAATCAGATACTAATCATAGTAACAGGTAGATACGCAATGGAATTGTTGCTCTTTTACTTGGACATGTCTGTCTCCTATCGGTTGGCTGAAGCGAAGCATGCGCAAAGCGCTTCCTTGTTTATTACCGTCATCAACGCGGGGAGGAGGAAAGTGTGCGTCCGTGCGCTAGTGTCAGAAAGCAGATAGCATCAGGGCTAGAAAACAAGGGAAAGGGGAAGGGAAGAGTAAATTAAACAGTTATCGGAGTCTCTAAAATAATTTCATTAACGGAATTGCCTCGCGCTGGCGCATAAACACTTGCAACTGCAAAAATCGTATCCTTATTGGTAAACGCAATGAGGGAATTTGTTATCCGTGCGCAGAATTCGTTTTGGAGAAGCGGGGAAGACAACTGAATCGTTGTTTTTACAGCTGAAAGCGCGCAATTAAAGTGGAGAGAATATAGGGAGCAGGGTAGAATTTGTGTTGTGGTCATACAAGGCAGATAGCCTATTTCACCTTATTATTCGGATAGGCTACCAATTGTATTTCCATTCCACGTCGTAGCCTATGTTTAATATATCCAGGGGTGATAGCCTACCGCTCTGCTCATAATTACTAATTCATGGTACAAAATCAGATTTTTTTTCTTCATCCTTTTTGTCGCTCGGGGCTACTCCTTGGTTAAAGGATGCCAGACCATATCTCGGTGTCCGAGTTTCTCTCGGAAACCACCGAGGACTACAATTCTCCCACGACCTCCAGCTTCACTACCCGGCTGCAGAGCTGTCGGAACACGGTCAACGTCTTGGAGGAGGTAAGGCCCCTTTGAAAACCGCTTGTCATAAGGCAGGCTAGTTTAACTACCTTATAGCCTAAATGTTGTTAGAGTGGCATAAGATACGCGAGCACCATCAAACTCCAGATAGGCCAGATTATAAAACAAATCCCAGATCAATCGCAGTCGCACCACTAGATTCTATAGCGTAGGCTAACGGAACAGCGAACCATTCATAGTGGCCTATGCAATAGAGGCCACACATTTTCCGCAGGGATGAGTGTTGGCATGCGGAAGTGAGGTCAGATTAGCTCAGTCTATTGTTCTGGTATGTAACATAGGCTACTGCGCTTGTTTTGGTAATCACACGCATGTCTAATAATATTTGTTTATCAATTCCACTATCCTTTCATTTCATGTAGCCTATTGTATTCGACACAGAGAACAATGCAAACAACACATTGTATTATACACTCTGTAGCCTACGTGCCAATTTTGTATTTGGGGATACCTCACTGTTGCTTTATTGTGATGTGAATCTTACCATATATTTGGGAGACAGGACAGCCATAGTTGTGAGTGGTCACTCCAACTCTGGGTCAAACATATAAAAGGAAGTATAATCCACATGGGAAGGTTCCAAGGTATAGATATCTGGAATGTCTTATTTCTGATGTGTAACCATGTAGACATTGTTTTAGAATCTTGGTAGTCTGTGTGGATGGGAGTGGCGACGATGAACATAACACTTTTATTTTGATTGAAATATTCATTTCCTGGCCAATCACCTATTTAAATTACACAGTAAAATAATTCCCAAATTCAAATTTATGCCATGGTATTTGATGAGAAACCATCTGGGTTTACCATAAAACCTCCTGATGTTCAAATAGTGTACGCCCTGCTGTTTTCTTAGGCATTGTTGATTTTATGAGGCCACAGTGGCAAAACTGTGACCAATATTTGCCATGCTCAATAGGCTGTCGTCCAATCAAATCCCCAAGCCACCTCAAAACAAGAGCCTGCCATGAGATCCACATCAGCTAATTAGTAAGTGGCGGCAAAATCGTTGGAACGTTAAGGAAGACAGATGGGCTCGTGGTTGCTATGACCCAGTTGCCTTCCCTATTCTATTTATTAATGAATGCACTTCAGTAAATTGGCAAAGCATCACTTACAGTGGTGTGTCCCTTCAGGAAAACCCATGAGAAAAAATAATGGCTGGAAAAACACAAGAAAAACAGTTAGTCATCCACGTCCCATTTTCTCTGTGTATACACTATTTGTATTTCCTTTTATTGACATTTGCTGCGTCTCCCTCTAATTTGTCCTACAAACGATGTTAGTTTTCTCTGTGTGTGGTGAGAAGTTTTCCTTTCCCCCAACCCTCACATCTCCCGTGTTTTGGCCCGAGGGTAGGGAAGAGGTGCATGCTGGTCTTTGGGTGATGGGATACCACGGCCTTATTGTCCTGCACAACCCTCTGTCACCCGTCACATCTAAGGGATTCATTCATCTGGTCTGTAGACATGGTTAATTATGAATGGACAGAGTACATTTTAATGGTGTAACTTGAGGTGAAGGAAGAAAGGAGTCGACTGCAAAATTATTAACTTGGTGGCTGAGTTAGCAGTCATGTCCTGTAAGTAAACCTACCTAAGCACTTAAACATTTACAGTCATCTGTCATTGGACCAACGATCTCATTATTTAAATCACCACCTTATACAGTATTGGATTATTATATCTGTGGTATATTGCCTGCTATCGTACTGTACGTTGATGAATGCCAATGCCACTGTTACAGCAATCCGCAGGGTGTCAGTTATTCACTTACTTCAAAGCATGATTTTCTCAAAATTCCAAACATGGACATTCTGCTCAGTACTATCCTACTGTACTTTCAAGGTTACAAATCTCACAGGGGCCACCAAGCACCCCCGCATAAAACAGCGAGAGTCCCATTATTTACACGGAGGCGAGAAAGGCAAACATGTAAAGTAAAGAAATCCCATCTTATCCTCTGAAGAGTGGAGATGTGTGGTGGCTATATATAGTGGCCCATAGTGTGCTTGTGTAACTATGGAGTATTTTTCATCCCATTGGAGCTGTGGAGGGATGGAGAGAGATTAACCTACTTCTACAAGCCAGTGCTCTGCGCTCACCTGCCCTGCTAGATGGCTCGGCTGACAGGCCGCGGAGGCAGGAAGCATCACGGTGGACGAGGTTGCATCTCCGAGGTCGCCTCCATAGCTTTAGGGGGAATTTCAGCGGAACCACGTTTGCTCAAACGTTGTAGTCTACGCTGTATCTGGGCAAATAACATTGATAAACCCCTCACTCCGATGCATTAGTGGTTTGAATGGGTCAGACTCACTCAAATATCTACTTCGTGCAACTGGTAGGGATCACTTTTGCCCCTAATTATACTGATTGAAGTATTTAGCGAGATAGTAATGGTCATGGAGGTAGCCTATGCTTTTATCAGAATTTGGCCCTTGAATTTATTTTAAAAATACTTTCAACTCAACCCTTGTTGAATCACCGACTTATTGTGAAGGTGTGTTGAATGCTTATTGCAAGATTTTGTAGAGAAAGTCCTCTATGGGTGTGATAGAATAATCAACTTGTCACAGTTGAACATTTTCATAGATGGTGTTTAAACATTTATCTTGATACAGTAGCATCCCAAGTACTTGTTTGCAAATGGTGAATTGAACTGTACTACAGTACGGTAGAGTTGGACAGTATTGTGAATAAGCACCGTGCCACTGTGCCTCTTGACAGTGATTGTTGCTGAAGGAGGGTAGCAGGAGGCCCCGGGTGGGGAGAGGGAACCGAGCTCTAATTTAACACCAGGCTGTGATTTTATAATGATGTCCCCAGTGACCGTGGCTGGCTGGGGCACTCAGCCTCTGGGATGACTCACGCACAGTGTCCTTCTCTCCGGGAACTGACAATTCATCTTTCCTTCCTGTGTGTGTGTTTGTGTGTATTTGTGTGCACATTTTTTGGCGTTAGACCTCATTGTTTATCGTCTAGTTGTTTACCTCTGGTTTTGTAAACGGGGCCAATATGTCTGACACTTGTACCAGACAAAATGGCCACATGACATCACACCCTTCTCATTCAACCTTTATTTAGACAGGGTGTCATTCTGAGACAATTTTGTAAACAAGAAGAAACCAATGCAAAACGGACAATACTGATAGCAATGGTTGTTGGAGGGACAGACAGCAGAGACGAGGAGAGAGGGGTTGGGGGGAGGGGGTAACCGAAAGCAGAGCGGTGATGCTTTTTAAAGAAAATGTTTTTGCTGGGGTTAAACTGATCTCATTTGTATATGCAAATGCATTACTTGGCGTCTTCTAGTAACTAATCAAACAGCCTGTAGCTACTTCCCCTGGAGAAAAGTTGGCAACACTTGAGTCGTTGTGAAGTGGGGGTTTCAGCTCCTCATTAAAGAGCTTGAGCCACGTGAGCCACGTTGCTTTCCGTGCGAGCCCATTTCAACAAACGTGTAGTAAGACCTACTGTACACTATATAAGAAAGCCCAAGACCAAGTTGTCCATGAATTGGCCAATTCACCCTGTCCTGAATTTAAGAATCGACTAAGTGTTTGTATTCCTGATTGTGCACCAAAACCATGACCCCAAAACAGAGATACGTACCAAATCGTGGGTTTAGTGAACCGTTACACCCTTAAGCCCCTGACACACCAGATAATTGGCTGCTGTGAATGTCTGTGAGCATTGTTGATGCAGTGTGTCGCGCACCTTTGGCTATGTCAGAGAATTTTCAGGACGAACCGGGACATCTGAGCATGTCTAATCGGTGTCGGAATGAGCGGGCCCTTCGGGAAAAGAGTAGCCTGGGGCCTATTCACATCGCCGGTCTACAGCGGAACCGAAACCCATGTTGATGTTTTGAAAAATAGATAACTAAATCAATTTGCAGCCCAAAAACGCTGCTAAAGCTAGTACTTATTTACATAATGTAATGGCGAGGTTAATGTAATGGCATCACTACCTATCACACCGACAAAAACGGTAAAAGGAGATGCAAGATACAAGTGATGCACGACGCAAGAAAGAAACTCATGACGTGGACTTTAGCCTATCTATCCAGAGATGACACCTGCGCAGGTCCATTAGAATGAAATAGAAAGTTTATTTGCATAGGTACATTGGAATTCATGTCATCGCTTGTCCTTGCAGTGTCTTATCAGCACTAATCTGTTCATTATTCCAGTCCTAGGTACGCAGCTAGACATTAAAGGTCCCCAAATTGGCAATTTACTATCGTAGTCTAGCAGTCTAATCCTCATCTAGCCTGCTTATCCCATCCTATCATGGATGACTGTGTCTGTCGGCAGTGCAATTAAATAACATTCAAGTATACAGTTGTGCAGTGTCATTTGTTGTTGTCTGTTGTATAGGCAAGAATCTCTGGAAAGGTCCTTGACTGTTGCTGTAGGATCCATCCATGCTTTCACCCATTTTGGGCAGTTTCTCCTCATCTTTCGCCTACGCCTCTTCATCTGTTGTGCAACACAAGGAGCCAGGGCTCTTAACAACAGTGCTAATTTCAATTTATCAGACCTCTTCAATTTACACAAGATAGTAGGACATTCTCAGAGATGACCGTCTATGCTGAGCGAGAGTGCTTTATTTGTAGCAAAACAAACGCTGTGCTGTTAACGGTTTATACATCCGGTGGTCTTCTCTTGATGCAGACTACCACCACCTGGTGGTGTGGAGTTATTTCATCTTATGCAAGCGCAGAAACGTACGCGCTCGTTGGTTGCTGGCTGTTGTTTGCTTGGTGTGTTCAAGTGAAACTTGTCGGCTCTAAAACAAGCAACGTAAGGCGATGTGAGGCGACACAGCAATTTGTCGGTGCTAGTTTGATGCCGGGTTGGTGTCTCAGGGCCTTTAGTCGCCAGTGATGAACTGTGGGACACTATGTTACACTGAATATAGAGGTTTCAGCGTAGAGGAAGCCACATGCATGAAGAAAACTTATTGTACCAAGATCAAGATTCCTTTATTTGTCATATGTAATGTACAGTGTACTGTACAGTAACAGTGAAATGTTGCTGCCGGCTCCAAAATTATGCTTGATGCAGATAAACTCTAGTACTCTATTCCAAATGTACAAATTACGAAAATTACAAAGTTTACAAATTAACACTAATTATACATAAGTACCCTTTCTATACAGAATAAGATGGATTATGTACATGCCATAGGATATGAATAAATAATAATGAATAACCTGGAGGGGGCAGGAGTGGGTTATGCACATGCTATAGCTATAATAAATAATCCGTGAGGGGGGGGGTGGTATGATATTGCGTTGTAAGTGGTTGTGTTATGTACACTGGGTATAGTGGTACTATATGTTAGGTAGAGTCATTCAGGAAAAAGCAGTGGAAAGAAGCTCTTCCTGCGTCTTTCCGTGTTGGCCCTGTGTGCGGTATCTTTTCCCTGACCGTAGCAGAGAGAATGTTGCCTGAGTGGCTGGGGTCTCTCAGGATCCTGTTGGCCTTGGTCTTGCATCTTTTAGAGTAGATGTCTTCAAGGTGCCCCCCCCCCCCCCCAAGGGTACGTTCAGCTGACGGTACCACTCTCTATAGGGACTTTATGTTAGTGTGGGACGCCCTCGTGATCGATACCTGTGTGTTGGCTCACACGGCACCGATTTTCTGGCTGGCAGCTGGTGTCTCTGGCAGTGGCCATCCTCATTATTCTGACTGCTATTTTCTCACTCACCCTTGGTGACTCCCCATACAGATGCTTGTTGCTAACATGCTCGTTCTTGTAGATGTTAAGTACTGCACGCAGCATTCTGGTGTAGCACCCATCTACGGACTTCTGCAGGGTGGGCTTCAGTTATCCATGATAGGATGGGAGAAGTAGCATTCCAGCATTCACAGCCATATAGGAGAATGGACTCTATCGTTGCATAGAAGAAGCCTAGTTTGATTTGTCAGGGGAGATTGGAGTTCCATACATTGGCCATGCTGTATGTTGAAAATACACTAAGGCATGTTGTGTGAAATGTTTACATTATTGTATCAGGTTTGTCTTTGATAGCTTCCTAGGATAGTGACTCTTCTGTGAAGAGTCATTATCTAACAACTAACCACACAGATAAATCAGATTGTATCTCTATGGGATGTAGGCCTACCTAAAATCTAAATGCTCTATAGACATCTGGAAGCAAGCCATTACAATTATGAGCAATTATTAATTAGCATTGATTGTGTTACTGCCACATCTTAAATTTAAGCAATAACACATGAGAAGCTGTGTTCCGATACTCATGACTCACAGCTTTTTATCCAACAAGTTACAGCATCAGGAAAGATTATAGGATAAATTCAGACTATTTTAGTGTGTTTACATCGATTTAGTGAACTCCGCCAAGAGATGTGGTTCCTAAAACTATCACGTTGCTACGGAGTATCAAATGATGAACCTATTCCCTGGAGGAACAGTGATAACATCCAATAGTTAACATGGGTTTGGAACAGTAAGTAAAATGGAAAATGTCCGTTACCTTTTCTTTCAGCAAGTTTCCCACCTTTGGATACAGTATGATCTAGTATTCCTAACAACCAAAGCTAATGCCGTACCCGACCAGCCTAGCTAGCCATGAGTGAAGTGTAGGCTACTGCATATTTGCTGTGCAACATATCAACTGACCAGTTGTCAAAACTAATTGCCAACAAACGGGTTATGCCAGACAGCTATTATTCCCAAATAAATGTGACTCTTGTTTGGTACGTAATATTAATCTGCCTGGTACAGTAATCAAATCACTGTAGCTAGTTTATAGAGCTCTAAGTATTGTGATATCGAGATATTCTCCCACAATTAATTTGTTTGTTTCGTTCAGCACAGCACTTCAGCAGCATGCAGGCTAGGCAGAGACAACAGACATTTCTAATCTAGCATTAATGCATCTCTCACTGATGCGACATACAGTTGTGTTTTGAAAAATTGTAGCAAGGGGGCATCCTGGAATGGTAACATCTGATGAATTTGTGCGGATTGTAACAATCGAAAGTACACTGCCAGTGGCAAAGTGATGCATTTGAAGGTGATTTAACCATTCTAAACTGTTCATGTATCATGGATATATGCATGGTTCAGAATTCCGCGTGTCCAATCACAATGCCCAGTTGGAACTACCTGCTAACAGGATATACAATAATCTGAAGATTGATCAGACCTTTTGCTGCTTGGAGTTTGGATAAATAAATTATACTTGCACTACCACTAGCAGATGGCTTTTTACAAGATTTTCCTCAAGTTGAGTAGTGTACTGAAGTCCACCCCTCCTTCCAGATTATTCACACCTGTCAGAATGAGCAATGGTATTTTGCCACAGAAGATCATGGCATCTACTATTCTTTCTAAATTAAAAATGTGTTATTCATTTGATACCTGAGAGGAAGACAAAGGCAATGTTCTCTATTATTCATTGGAGTGGCTGATAAATTATACACAAAGCTTTAATGACCGATATTTCTGCATCCAAAATAGCACTCATATAATGCATTTTCTCCACAAGTGCTGTAAGTTGGCCATGACAGCCTGCCTGCTGTTGCCATAGCAATGTCTTGGGCTCTAGGATTGGTGAACATTTGTCATTATGTTGTAGGTCTCATTTAGGAGTGAGTCACCCGTGACTCCCTTGTGTGTGTGTGTTTGTGTGTATGTATATTTGTTGATGGCAAAAATGTACAGACATTGTAAATTGTAAAGACCTGTTTCATTATAGTATTTTGTTCTCATCTTCTGCCCTATGAGACAGTAGGAGAGTGCAATGCTACTTATGATGCAGTATGTTGCATCAGTTTAGACACATACTGTACAAATCATGTTCTCTGGCTGTGTGTGTGTGGCTGTGTGTGTGTGTGTGTGTACTGTAAGTCTGTGTAAAAGAGTTGTGTTACTCATCCTGTTAATCATTAATGCCACAAAGACTCATCTAGGATGATAATGGTTTTGCTGGCTCAATTCAGATTTCTTTCTTTTGTACCCTGAGGCACAGATGGCCGTGCCAATGTAGGCTAACGACAATCTGGCCAGGGGGGCTGCCAGCAGGGCTCGCTCGTGCCAATAACCAGAACATTTATCAAAATGCAAGTATAAAAGCTTTTGCTTGTCTGGGAAGTGTTGAGGTGGGAGAGACGGAGAACGACGTCACCCACGAGGGGACCGAGATACAGTAGACAACAGCTGGGAACAAAGATGGAGGTTAGCTAGCCTTGTTTGTCAAATCAGTTAGATAACAACACACTACGTGAGATTTTGTGTATACAAAATAGGTTGCGTGTCCTCATATAAGAGTTGGGGAATACTGTATGTTCGACTGAATTAATGAGTCACAAATAAGACAGAAATGCTAATAAAACAGTATTACTAAAGTTTCATCTGCTGTTCACGACCCTTGGAGCGAACTGGAGGTAGGGGTGAGTGGTACGAGTTCACGAGCCGAGAAAACAAGTTGTGAGTGGCGTTCCAGTTAAAACTGCGAGTAGTATTGGGTGAATTGCGACTTCATGAGCCAAATGGAACGCAGCATTAGCTATCTTGCCAGTGGAAAAAAATCTGTAATCACCGGTTCCTCCGAATCGTCAGGTGTTTGTGAGGGATCAGCATCTCTCCTCATCTACTGTGATGTGTTTACCTCCTTCTCGTCTTGCTTTTCCTTTGCTTAGTCGTCATATTCTGTCCTTTCTAGTACGTTCTTGGGAAGTAGTAACAAGGAGAAGTATAAAATTAAAACACAATTTTCAATGGCAGGGGTAGAGTTTGTCTATAAAGCACCGTCGCTCAGGTGAAGTCACAGTAAGCTCATTCAGTTACATTTGGCAGCAACATAAATGTGCACCACCCTTCTAGTCTGCGGAACCCTGAGGGATTTTTGATATTAATGCAGCTGCAAGTATTGGAAGTAATTGAGTCTCTGAATCAGCATCTTTTAATAGGGCTTAGTTTTAGGGCCTCATGTTTCCTTGAGGTAGATTGTCCACACTGAGATTGGAAGCTTGTAGGTTCAATTCCGAACCGAGACATATCATTATCAGATAAACCGTCTAAAATTCATATAAATGAACATCTGTCATATCAAATGCCTCACTCTACAGAAAAAGGAATTGTAAAAACATTGTTTAATTGTCAAGATTGTATCCATGTAATACTTGAATGGCTCAATAAAGAGGTAGTTCAATTACCCCTGGCCTTTTATCCAGACTGCTTTTCACAGTAACTTGTACAGGTGTGTTAGTACTGTAAGTCTGGATTTCTAAGTGTGTGTAACAATATTTGTAATAAATAAATAAATAAAAATAAACATGGAGAGTTGCCTCATGAGTTAAGTGGATGAGTCAGGAAATGATTGGTGGATTTGTGTTGAGTAGCGAGTTCAGGCAGGCAGGGAGAGGAAGGACTATGGAGGGCACAGGGCTCTCTCTGGGCTGTAGCCTAATGGCCTCATCTCCAGGGATAATGTAACTGGACTGGATAAAGGATGGATATTGGAAATGCGCCCAGTAGTTTGTTTAAAAAAAAAAGAAGGAATGTGTCCGTGCTGTGCTTAAATCATCAGTCATCGTAGTATGGTTAGCACTTAGCATGTCTCTCACATGATCTATCTAAACAGCAGAAACTATAGGCCACTACAGGCCCTGTGTCTTAATGAGACAAGATTACTTGTAGTAAAAACACAGGTTATACTTGAAAGCATGAGGTGCCTCTGGTTTGACTCAGTTTGCACTCATAAGACTGTTCTATCGGTTTCATTGTATTGGGGATATAAAATCAAACTCATCTCAAGCATTTAACAGAATAAAACATGTACTGTAGCCTACTATTTGACTAAGGCCTGAAGATAAAATGAAATTAGATATGTACTCTTATTTACTGTCTTAGGCAAGACCGCTTCGGGAATGTGCGGATCCTTTGTAGCCGGGCTCAGCTGGACTCAGCTGTGGTTGACCGGTCTGACATGGTCGTGACTTTGTTGGGGGGACAGTGGCCGTGCCAGACGACGCTGCTGCTGAGGCACACAAGCCCAAGTGTCCTACGCTCAAGTGCGGTCGCCAAGCGCAACGCATGCATGGTTATCTACTTTTTTGCAGAGCAAGAAGATCTGACAGTGATTCAGTTGAATTTTTCAGTTCAATGTGTCTGACTCATTAGCAGTTTCTCAAAATTACTCTGTTGCTGAGATTCTTGCATCGACGTGAGTTGAGTCGGAAAAAAAGTATTGAATTGTTATCTGTGTGGAAAACTTATTTTTGAATATCCCACTCTGTGTAATACTACCTCTCTCAATGCAACAATGTTTATTGGCTAATAGTATCTTGTATCTACTAACACTTGTACAGTTTGTGGTTTGATGATTTGTCTTGATTAATATAGTGTATTTCTTTACCTTACATTTAACCATATTAGCCTAATTGAGGATGAATTATCCCTCTTAAAACCCCTGAATGAAATAGCAGCCCTAATAGCCAGCATCTAACATCATCCAACAACCAGCCTATATATTTGTAGTCATATCATTCAGATTAAACACTGGTTAAAATCATTCATGTCAGATTAACTCACAAGTGTGTACTGGAGCAGGAAGTACATGGTGAGAACGCTGTCTCTGCTCTCATTGTCTAGTGAGCCGCTGCTCTGAGGTGTTGACACTATACTTTCTACAGCCCTGTCTTGCCCAAAGTGATGCTAATGTCTGAAGACATCCAGTTGGCTAGATGTGCCTCTGCAGAAAATGGAGATCACCAACCAGAATTAGAGAAACCTGCTAGGTCACGTTGGAGCAGTTACAACAGGAGAATTAAATGTTGAATAGAGCTTTTTCATCGGTTACTCTTTTATCAGTAGCCTACTAGTGCACAGTGCCTGTGGAACCATCGTAGTTGTTTTGCACGTTCTATTGTTCAATTTAAACGGCTTTTAAAGAATGTTCAAAAACTGTTTGCGTTATATATTATAAAAAACATGGCAACGGAAGCATTTGTAGGCCTACTTACAGCCACTGCTGTGAAGTTTACAATAGTTAGCAAAGAAGGAAATTCAAAGAGAACCGAGGACCGATCGCTCTAGACTGCAGGCTTTATGTGATCAGTGGAATTCCACAGCGCTCTGTGTTGTGTTGAACGGAGCCTGACACTCACCCTTCACGCTCAGAGTAAGGGGGAGGCACACACTTCCAGTTTTAATTGTAGTGTCCTTCCTCACTAAGCATTGATAAAATTTTACAAAACAAAGTTTTTTTATTTGACAAACATGGGCGCTGAAACACTAAAATGAACTAAATGGGTTTTTAAAAAGCGACATGACTGTGGGGATGGTGGTCAAGTAATACTGTACAACAGTGAATGACCGACATATACCCGAACACCGAGTAACACCGATAACTGCGGCAACCCTAAAACATTCCATGTTCCACTTGTGTTATAACTTAAACCTCTAAGGTATTGTTATGTAGTTAATACTTCACGTACACCTAAGGATGAATCAGATTTTGATTTACAAAGTGCATATTCGATGTGTTCTGTGCAATCTGCAATATTGGATTAACTGTAGGCTAACTTCTTTTTCATTAGCAATGTTGACAAAGAAGCTAAAGGTCTGTACCATTTAGATGAAGAGCGCGCTTTTCATACTTTGAAGTGTTGGAGCACTCCTTGACCTTGATCTGTGACCTTTAGGCTGAGTATTTCTCTGGGGGGAAAGACATGGTACTGCATCTCCCATAATTTGATTTAAATATGCATCTGGTAGAAGCTTGTTTGATCTTCTTCAGATGGACTCCCAGTATCATTAAAGATTAAAGGAAAATGAATAGATTAAAAAAGGTTCATATTTCCTACAGTATGTAAACATTGGATATGAAACGTGTGTGAGAGAGTTAGAGTAGTGAAATGAGTGTGTGCGCGCGTGTTTATGGATGTATGTATTTGGTGTCAAAGACATGCTGTTTTCTCCCCTTCCCTAGGGAATCCCTACCTGTGTGTGTCTGTGTTTTGTTCATTAGTTTTCTGGATACGGAAATACAGTATCAAACATCCTGGGTTGTGGATCATAACATACCCCCAAGTTTAGCTGTTATTCTCACAACATGCTGACACATCTTGCTATGAGTTTCAATGAAGCTCAGTGAACTCTCAACCATTTTATTGTTGCGCACAACTATACAGACCAATCTACACAACCATTATGACCTTAAACACGTTGCCAAATCAAGTCTTGTCTTTGCAACCTCCTCTCATAACAGACCACGAAAGTCCAACCCCAGCGCTTTTCTGTTCCCAAACCACTTGTGTAAAGTGTGCCATTTTTGGCTCGGCCGAAAGGGAAAGCTGTAATCCTGTGAAGGTTTAGTGTTTCTCTTCGATGATAGCTGGTGCGTCAGGCCTTGAGTTGACTCAGCTGTACACATGGCAGTGTGTGCGTGTGTCCGTGTGTGTGTGTGTGTGGGGGGGGGGTTGCGCTACACTGCTTTTTGGCAGCTGCCCCTTGGGTAAAGGTTTAGTTTGGCCCTGTGAACGTGTCCCGGAGAGTTGGAGGCATAAAAAGAGAGGGATATGGAGGAATCATTGAGGAAAATAAGCACAAGGATTTGACGAGGGGACAGCAGGAAAGGCTAATGACAGAGCAAGGAGAGGGAGAGGAAGAGAACGGGATAGAAAAACGAAGGGGTGGTGGGAGAATGAACCGGAAGAGTGATGGAGAAGTGAGAGAGAGAGAGAAAGACAGGGAGAGAGTTAGTGAGCGAGTGAACAATCGCGCTAAAGGCTAAACACAGGGTTTCAAAAAGTGGCCTCGTTGAGGACATTCTCTCACATTGCGTGTGTGTGTGATGTGCATGTGAGATGTTTCCCAGCTAGTGTGCTCTGACCGCATGGCTTGGCAGCGAGCTGTGTATTCAGCTGCAACTGCGTGGCTTTTGTGCGAAGGTGCACACATGAGCAGCCTTTTGTCTGAGCAACTGTAGTTGAGAGGGCCAAACGGAACCCCTCTCACTTGGTAAAGCCAGCCACTCCCATGACATCATCTAATATTTTGTAATTTTAGCAGTTTTATATCTTTTATGCAATTTGACTGGACACACAGGGAATGTTTTCATGGTGTGTGTGTGTGTGTTAGGGCTGTCAAATAAATACTCGAACTTCGACTAGTCGTCAACTTTGGGGGGGGGGGAATGCGTCATCGATCTATCTATATATCTCTCTATCTATCCATCCATCCATCCATCCATCCATCCATCCATCCATCCATCCATCCATCCATCCATCCATCCATCCATCCATCCATCCATCCATCCATCCATCCATCCATCCATCCATCCATCCATCCATCCATCCATCCGGCGAGAAAATACCTTAGACCTAACTACTTAGGTAAGATCCAAGCGCGTCTCGACAGCCAGCAGGCAATATTATACACAAGCACTGAATACGTACTGTGTAGCCCTGAGGTTCTACTGCCATAGGCTGTCATTTAAAAGGTGACAGTTGTAAGAGAAGCCAGGACAAAAAGGGATGTTGGGACAGACAGTGAGCGCATCTCTGCTATGTGATGACATTGGTAAATGGACTGCACTTATATAGCACTTTTATCCAAAGCGCTTTACAATGAAGGCCTCTCATTCACCCATTCACACACACATTCACACACACATTCACACACCAATGGTGGCAGCTGCCATGCAAGGCGCTAGCCTGCTCATTGGGAGCAATTTGGGGTTCAGTGTCTTTCCCAAGGACACTTCGACATGCAGTCAGGAGGAGCCGGGATTCAAACCACCGACCCTACGATCATTGGACGACCCGCACCTATACAGCCGCCCCAAGAAAGACTATGTTCTCAGATCACCTGTACTTAGAATGTATCTGTGTGAAGAACATGTAGTGATTTTCTCTCAGAATTGAATGGAATGGAATAAAATAGAAGAATCACTGTTTTTTCCTGTAATCCCTGGCAATTTGAGAGCAGATGTGTGGTAGAATGTATTCGCCATGTGTAACAAGTACGGGTACAGGTACATTGGAATTATTGTAATCGCTTGTCCTTAACAGTATTTTATCAGTGCTAATCAGTTCCTCGTTCCAGTCCTAGATACTGTGCTAGACATTCAAAGGTTCCCAAACTGGCAATTTTTGCATGGTACATTTATAATAAGATGAGATGTGAGTGTGTGCCCCACAGCCCTGTCCACTTTAGTCAGAAACTTTGAAGGGTTTCTTTGAAGGTACAGCTGGTAGTTTGAGGGCACAAGGGAGCAGGGTTATTTTTGGTGCGTTTTATGAGTGGGTGTGTGGCCTTTTTGTTTGCATGGGGCTATGTTTTGGTGAAGGACTGAAAAAAGAAATAACAGTTGACAGTTTGTTGTTCAGATTGTGCCTATATGAGATCCTCAAACTGTTTTGAAAGACTGTTGGTTAATAATTTTTTGTTGCACTATCGAGTTCAATATGATAGTCTGTGTAAATTAGCTTTTAGTGAGTTCTGCCACAATATTACTAAAAGCACAATATATAAAAAAAATATAAAAAAAAACAGCAAAAATGAGTGAGGCTGCATGGGCTGTTGTTCCTGTGTCTCTCCCCTTCTTCCTTCTGTCTTTCCTGGAATATCCCATATCTGTCCATCTAGAGACGTCCACAGCATTCCTTGGATTTCCTGCCCTTTCCTCATCTGGTGCATACTGCTCAATTCCTCAGGAATATCCGTTGTGAGTTCCAGAGGCACAGCTTTTACCAATGAAAATCCTCATTGGTTTGGTCCACATTTGCTCATCTTATCCATGTGCCCATGTAAGCCTGGCCTGGCCTTGTCATCAGAGGCTGTGGAAACACTTAGCACAAAAAAACATCCGCTTGTGTTATCTTATTTAAGGTCTACTGCCACAATATTTGAGCGTCATTTATACATGTGTATCATTAATTACAGGACTTCAAGGGCTTTTTTATTAGCCGTATGGTAAGTGACACACACAAACACACAAGTGAGTGAGCGGAGACACAGTACACACACACACACACACACACACACACACACACACATGCATCTTCAGCGGTTGCCGTGGAATTTGTCCTCTGCATTTAACCCATTCAAGCTGTCCTCCAGGGACAGACTGTAGCAGTGGGCAGCCTCGTCAGTGGCGCCCGGGAACCAAGTCCAGGTGGTCAGGGACAGGACTGAAAGTGATCTGTTGTTCTGCATGTTTTTATGTTGGGGTTCTTGAGAGGAAACCATTGTGAACATGGGGAGAATATGCAAACTACACGCAGAAAGGTCCAGGAGATACCCCACTTGAGTACTCAACAGATGTAGAGAACTGAATTCTTCCCAACTCGTTGTGAATATTTAAAATACTAATTTAAATCCAATGCTGCCTGCATCAATGAAACCCTTCCTGTTAGCTAAATTAAAAACACTATGTTTGTCATAATGAAAACTGGTCCTTTGAGAAATGTCACTACTGTCTCATATTTGTGCCGTTAGAGGATAACATTACTGTAAAGTTGCTCTGAGCATGTCAGTGGACCTTAACTTTCAGTCTGGTCAGAACAAATTCTTTCAAATAAATAATAGAAGCTAAACTTAATTGACCTTACCTAGCACATACAGACCCGGCCCATTTGGAACCACAAACTGACATGTTTAATTCTGTTCAAAGGATTTCAGAATTTAGATGTTTATGTCTTTACTAGGAATACATTTGATCAAAGGTAGTAGGTTACGCAAGTCCAGCTGAAATAAGATGTTTTTTACGGACTTTGTTATTTATTTATTTATTTATTGTATCAACATTTGAGAAAATATCTATCAATCTTGTCAAAAGTACTGAAGTAAGTCTACCCTACCAGGTGGTCTCAGTTTGATTAGTTCAAGCTTCTTTTTTGTTCAGCTTTTCTCTGTCTTTTCAGCAAAATGTGGAAATCAAGTTGAATATCTCCAGTTAGCCAAGCGACTAGCCCAGCTGTTGCTAGGCTGCACGCTGTCATTGAGCTCTCCTCAGTGGAAGTACTTTAGCCTTTAGACTTTTAAGTTAGCTCATCCTATGCTAGCTACACACTAACTGACAACACTATCTCCTTTGACGCAAATTACGTATTTGAGTTCCTGCAAGGCTGGCAGGAAGGTTCAGGTGTTTAGCCCAAGGGGAAGGGACTATACTGGGTTCAAAGCCACATGAGCCCCACAACTAGCAGCAGGGGGCTAGCACTAATCACCTATCCTCAACCTCCCCGAGAAAGCATTCAGTTGTGATGCTAATGGTTTTCATATGCTAATTTGTCATCTGATTCAGTGTTGGATGTGGCTCATAGTTTGAAAGACAGAAAGAGAGTAGGGCAACAATTGGAAAGGGCTTCTGTTGCCATGGTTACTAAGGGTGAATATTCATCCATCCGTCCCATCAAGCCTTGGTTTGTGAAAGTCACCCTATGGGAGCAACATACACACACACACACACACACACACACACACACACACACACACACACACACACACTATATTCCATGATTTCATACATTAATTTAGCCTGCTAATGAAAGGGTGCTGCCCCTCACTCTACTGAGCTCAGGTAATAGATATTGTTGGGCCTCACCCTTTGCCATTTTTCCGGTTAAGTGTGAGCAGCAATTGTTTATTTGAACCTTTTTTTTTTTTAAACAATGATTGGTGTAGGCCTATAACATTACTATTACATTACTTTGAATCACTTTAGCTCAAAGTCGCACCTCCAGTACTTCCTCTCTTGACCTTCCCCAGTGCTGCAGTAAGCGTAATACTGTACCTGCTATTGATTTGGTGTCTTTCCATCTCAGTTTGTGAAAGTCTTTGCTACCTTTAATGCATTATTTATATTATTATTACCCCAGGGGTTTGGGGGGGCAGGAGTTGCTATGCTACCATCACCTTTACAGTTAAGAGATTTTAACATTCCATTCGACATCACTGTTTTGGTGTGCAGCAAATATTAAGCCATTTCGTTTCACATCATTATTCAGTCTGAACAGGCTCCCATTGCAGCCGCTTTCTTAGATGGGCGTTGACGAAGAGGGAGTCCTCAGCAACCAACCACGTCGCAGTTTAATTTCATCACATTCAAAGGGCACTGACTGAAACCGAAAATCACTGTGGACGAGAGCCTTTCCAGACCATGAATCACATTTTGAAAATTCAGATTCAGCGGCTGGGGCCAGGCTAACCAAATAGCAAGTTAGCTCCTCATAGCTCCTCATAAGTATGTAAACAATGTTGCCAACACAATAAAACAAACATGGGATACAATATCATACAACATATGTCTGTATATCAAATCAAGCACCGAACAACCCCGTCCCTGAACTTCCCAAGTCCTATTTTAGCTGACACTGCAGAAAGATGATCTGAAGTGGTAATAAGGACCGCTTAATGTGACCAAGGACTTTACGATGAAAGGGATGAGGTTAGAAGTTCTGTGAAACTGGCATGATTGTGGATGGTTTTACAACCCAGCTTTTCCACAAACTGAATCCTGTTCTAATAAATTTGTGTGCTTTGTGAAAGAGTTTGAAACTTAATTATTACTCTTCAACAATTGTGGAGGATTGGGTAGTGTTGAGGGGTAGTAAACGAAGAACAGCATGTTCATGGTAGACTTCACTCATCAAGGTTGAAATGCAAACTCATCTCATGGTCTATTTCTTTCTTTCCCTCTTCTGTCCCCAGGCTTTGGATCAAGACCGAACGGCACTACAGAAGGTGAAGAAGTCTGTCAAAGCCATCTACAACTCTGGTCAAGGTACACACTCTATTCCACTGCAGTCACCCCAGGCATATATTTTGTAGCCCAAATGTTTTGTTTTTGGCTACAAAACACTGTACTCCATCTACATCCCTAATAGGGAGGGAAAGTTAAAGGAGTAGTATGTTTAGCCCTGTTTTAAGGTTACTTATGAACATATACAATGGTTCAGATCAAAAGTTGACAAAACTAGCACTTTTGAGAAAGTCTGATAATTGCTCTACCACCGTTTTGGTCATACAATGGATGTAGGTGGGCACCTTGAAAAATCTTTCAAAAACATGTTAAAGGGCAAGCGCAGACTGGCTATTCTCCGGCTCACATTCTCTGCGCTATGATCGGATTGTTGCTGACGAATGACGACGACAATATTCTCGGCACCAACAACGATCGTGGCGTAGAGAATGTGAGCCGGAGAATAGCCAGTCTGCGCGCTGGCCTGTGCGCATGCGTGCTGGAGCAAGTGGGGAAAGGCGTGTAAAGATCATATTACAGAGGCTAAAGACCCCGTATTTGAAAACCACAACAATGCCTCGCGTTGAGGAATCTCAACTGTCGATTAATCCAATCTGATTGATGAAAACAACCGTTTAGCGGCCGAAAATAGATTTTGAGAAACTGCATTCTCGGTGCCCCGATCACCGTCATTACATGGATATACTGGCTCGCGCTGGATTTTAAATTTCTTCTACAGGCCTCCGAACTACACCAAAGTGATCTCGGTGAGTCAAACTTCTTATAATATGTCGTAAATAAGATCCAGGTTGTCAAAAACGAGCATTGCCCTTTAAACTCTCGATTTCAAAGACAAGAAGCTCACCGAGGGGGTAATATTTAAAAAATCTAATTTTATCGGAAGGTCAAGACGAGAAAAAGACAGCTCGGACTGCCACCCTACACCAAACGATAAAGATGACGGGAGCGCACTTCGACTTTAGCAAAAGTCTCATGATTTTATTCCGACTTTGTAAATTTTGTCCGCGACAGTGAAATCCGTTGAAAAGTCAGTTGGTGTAAGGCCGGCATAAAATGTGCAACATGTTGGCAGAACGACAAACCAATCTGAGTGAGCTGTGTAAACCTGTGGCTGCCCCCCCCCCCTCCCCCGTTTCATATTGGTTCAGTCCGTCCAACCCTCCCGACTCCTTTGCCTGATTAGCCCATGATTGCCGCAGGGGGGTGTTCATCCATAAAGTCATCACATAAACACCCTGTCCTATCCTAACTCGTTGCACTAATTTGAGATGGCTGATGTGATACATGCTGCGCATGCGGCGCGGCTGTTAGGATCCTGGCCCTAAGGCAGGAGAAGGAAGGTACAGACACGACTTCTGCGTATGGCTGCAGAGGAATATTAACTGGAACGTAAAGATCATGTATGAGTTAGTAGGCTAAGCTGTCAAATTATGTGCCTGCTAAAATTGAAAATTGCTGTGATGTGCTCTGTTAACACCGATGCAACACAACGCTACGATTGGTGTGATCAAAGACTCCAGCAGAGACTCCTGCTGCGTTTCAAATAGGTCAGGGGATTGAGGGACTCCTGGGTTTCAGATGGGTGAGGAGGGGTGAGTGACTCCTGGGTTTCAGAGGGGTGAGTGACTCCAGGGTTTCAGATGGGTGAGGAGGGGTGAGGAGGGGTGAGGGACTCCTGTTGGGTTTCAGAGGGGTGAGTGACTCCAGGGTTTCAGATGGGTGAGGAGGGGTGAGGAAGGGTGAGTGACTGTTGGCTCAGGTCAAAGGCTTGGGTGCTCATTTGAATATCCATAAATTACCTTGACTATTTGCATTTCAAAACACCCCTTATCATGAATCATATGACATGTTTATGGTCAAAATCATCCCTTTCAAGCCTGTGGGGAATATACAACGCCATACTAGGGATACAAATTTTGGTGAATTATTTTGACCATTAACTGACTACCAACCCCTCATTAATCGGTTATTAACTGTTAACCGATACGCCTAAAATCAACTATAAAGCAAGGATGTGACCCAATGAAAATACAATTCCCAATGTGCAAAAATGCTGACAAAAAGTAGAAAGGAATTAGCTGTCTAACTCCATCCTATCCTTCATTAAACCAAGCAGCGCTTAAACCTACTGTAAATAACAACCACAAAAACACACTTGGTACATAAATGCTTTTTTCATCAAAAGGTATCCCCCTTCACAAGACAAATGACCTAATACATGCAATGTCACTCCGCCAAGGGAACTGGTCCCATAAAACAGGAAAGGGAATCAATCCCAGATGAGGGCGGAATTCCAAAAGAGAACTGTTGGACTGGGAGGTTGCGGAATGCTGCTCCTCCGTGAGTGTTTGAGCTCACAAAGGGGATCAGTGGCCTCGAGCAGGCCAGTGGCCTTGCGGTTAGAGTGTCCGCCCTGAGACTGGGAGGTTGGGGGTTCGATCCCCGGCTGAGTCATACCATACCGAAGACTGTAAAAAATGGTACTTAATGCCTCCCTGCTTGGCACTCAGCATCGAGGGTTGGTTTGGGGGTAAGTCCCTGTGACATACTAGCATCAGGTCCAGGGGATGTACTTTACATCAAGCTGCAACACGCTAAGGAAAAAGGAGATAATTTGGTCTCGAGAATCATTGGTGTGCCATGTTTTAGTGCTGCATGCTGCAATAGCATGCTGGTGTTTTCATGCTATTGCAGATGCTGTCTTTTATGTCTCTCGCACGCCCTCTCTCTCCCTTCCTCTCTTATCACACACTTGTACTGACCTAGGTTTTGTGTTACGGTATTGCCTTCCTAAAAAGACATGTTTACTGGTTGTCTCTTGGGGGCTGCGTTGTTTAAAATGACCTTTTCAAAACCCCTCTGTCAAAGCTCTCTGCAGTCTATGCAGATGGGAGTTTGATCCTTATACAGCAGCGCCTCAAATAGTCTCTTAGTATGCAAAGGTGGGATCTTCTCTCCGGTATAAGTAATACATTGTACAAGCTATGGACTTAATCCCCATCTGCTCCCACATTGCCCTTACCAACGTTACTATGCATTTTAATAGAAAGGGCTTAATTGTGGCTGTGGTTCAAGAGGTAGAGCGGGTCGTCCAAAGATTGTAGGGTCGGCGGTTCAAATCCTGGCTCCTCCTGTCCCCATGTCGAAATGTCCTTAGGCAAGACATTGAACCCCAATTTGCTCCCAATTAGCAGGCTAGTACCTTGCGTGGCAGCTGCAGTCATTGGTGTGTGAATGTGTGTGTGAATGGATGAATGAGAGGCCATTGTAAAGCGCTTTGGATAAAAGCGCTATATAAGTGCAGTCCATTTACCATCCCCAGTTTGGGGATTGGGAGCAAGCTGGGACCAGCGTGGAGGATCATCTCATTTCATTTGGGAATATTCGTGTTGTGTTCCCACTTGGATGACACACATATCCCTATATTCCTCACGCCTTGATGTTGGGGTTTAGGAAACAATATCTCGAGACGAGACGAAGGAATGGTTCCAATACCGACCAATCAAGACATGTGCTAGGTCAGTAGCTAGGTTCCTGTGCAAATGAAGTAGGGTTCTTTATTTACTCAGGCAAAGTTGACAGCTCTGTCACACCCACATCACCAAGTTGTCTTCTGGCCTGTTCAATATTATGTCCAACCCAAGAGAGTCTTAATGAATCTGAGAAGCTTTAATTAAAATACATAAAACATTGTGTTGGGGCGGCACGTAGCTCGGTAGGTAGAGTGGCCGGGGAACAGAAGGTCGCCGGTTCGATCGCAGCTCCCGGCAGTGTGCCAAAGTGTCCTTGTGCAAGGCGCCTTTGGGCCTTTGGGGATTTGGGGAAGGATGACGGGATGGGTTAAAAGCAGGAGAAGAATTTAATCCGTGGACACTCCAGTCATTTCGCGGGTGTGTGTTTCGGCGTTGCTGCCTCATCACCCTGTGATGTGTTTCACTCTATGTCAATAAAATGTTTTTTTTGTTTGTTTGTGTGGAGTTGGAACTCTTACTGGTTGAATTTACGCTATGTAGGTTTCTCAGATGATCAACATTGCTCAGATGATCAACATCAACATGCACTCTCCCTGGGGAAGCAAAGTAAATAGCACCACCATTATCACCATGCTGCAAATCATTTGGGAAGTTGTGCATAGTCAAAAATACATATTTGCATGCTTTGTTCACAGGGCAGCAGAATATTAATAGCTATATATGCGTTTTGTCTCTACTGTTCCGTGGCAAAGAAGTGGAATCTGATATGCACGGTTGTTTATGAAAGCCGTTAACGTCCTGCTCTCTCGTCCTTGCGGACAGATCATGTGCAGAATGAGGAGAACTATGGACAGGCGCTGGACAAGTTTGGCAGCAACTTCATCAGCAGGGACAACCCCGACCTGGGCACGGCCTTCGTCAAATTCTCCAGCTTGGTCAAGGAGCTGTCCGCCCTGCTCAAAAACCTGGTGAGACGTGGGCTTTTTTGGGGGGGGTATTTTGACGGGACCTATTGATGGTATACAGCTGCTTATCAAATATATTAGGGTTAGTGGACAGTTGGTCTATTGATAATTATTAGTTACGAATCTTCACACCAACTATAAGAGCCCCCTGAAAAGTAAAGTGTTACCGAAATATGGTATAGCTCCGCCCAACAGAGGCTCTGTTTTGGCTGTCACATTTAGGCTGAAGGAACAGAGTACAAAAATAATCAGCTTTACGTAACCTTACCCATTCAACTACTTTCATATAAAAGGACCCCCAAGGGTTCATGGGAAAAAATACCTTTTCAATCTATTCTTTCTGACCACGATTTCTCTTCTCTCTCTGCAGCTCCAGAGCCTGAGCCACAACGTTATCTTCACCCTGGACTCACTCCTGAAAGGGGACCTCAAAGGAGTGAAAGGGGTAAAGAGATTTAAACGCCCTCATCCCATCCTACTAAACCTGCCTCTTAGCGCAGAGTTAGCTTCGGGGGGGAAATTGTATAAATACTGTTAAACTCCTAACCTTATTCATTTATGCCCTCCTCACACACACACACACACACGCATACACGCAAGCACACACACACACACACACACACACACACACACACACACACACACACACACACACACACACACACACAGTCAGGTTGAGGATGTTTTATAGCAGTTCCAGGGGGCAGGGGTGTGCCGTTTTAACCCCTCTACAAAAGCAACACCAAGCTTTTTCCATGATGTAAACCACTTCAGGTAGAGGTGGTCTCTAAGCATGCTTCTAAGATCAGCTTAGTGTTTCCATTATCATACCTTTTGGAGAAACGGGGATGGGCAGAAACGCTTCATGGTTCTGTGTTTGTGTAACCCAATGGTTTTCTGTTGGATACTCGCACACTAACCATAATAAAAGAGTCAATGATTTAATCCAATATACTCTATTGCAAATCCAGCCAGAGGCTGTTAGGGTCACAGATTGATGGTTCTCCGGTCCTTTGTTAAGGCCAGTACTCGAGCTAAGGTCGATTTGCAATGACGTCTCCCTCTGTCATCCCCAGGATATAAAGAAGCCTTTCGACAAGGCGTGGAAGGACTACGAAGCCAAGTTGTAAGTTACCGACCGTGCATGTTTGTGTTCATGTGATCCATTCAGAATGTAATGGAGTTCCATCTGCTAAGCCTACGGGTTTTACTATTACTGATGCACAGCCTAATGTGATGACATAGACTGGTAGATTAGTGCTGCTTTTGTCCTGTAGAGGGACTTTGTTTTGTAGTTGTGATTATCTGCAATACGTATAGTGCAGTAGAGTACGGTTATCTGCAATACGTATAGTGCAGTAGAGTACGGTATCTAAGTGCATATCACAGTAGACATAACAGGTGAACGATATGCAGCACACAAGGACATTGACCTATGGGACCTATGCCCACCCTCCCATTGCTCTCTGGAAAGCGCATTGTGTTGCCTCTGTGTATGAAATGCACTATATAAATAAAGTTTGATTTGATTCGATTTGATTGAATGGACATAACACATTGTGGATCACTGCTCTCAGCACCAAGATCGAGAAGGAGAAGAGGGAGCACGCCAAACAGCACGGGATGATCCGGACGGAGATCACCGGCGCCGAGATCGCCGAGGAGATGGAGAAGGAGCGCCGGCTCTTCCAGTTACAGATGTGTGAGGTCAGCGCTAACGTGTGTGTGTGCGTGCGCCGTTATGTCCTTTTGTGTAGTCTCTTTTGTGGGAAAGCCAGATGTGTCCAGCGGTAGATGTGAGCGGTCGATGTCATTTTGATTGTTCGTATTTAATTCTTGTCCCAACAGTACCTGATCAAAGTAAATGAAATCAAAACCAAGAAGGGAGTTGACCTGCTCCAGAATCTCATCAAGTACTACCACGCGCAGTGCAAGTATGTACACTGACTGGTACACTGGACATTATGAAAGGGAAAATGGTTTAAATTAGGATCTGCTTATTATTATACAACGGCTAGTTCCAACCACACATAGTGATTGACTAAGAGGCATTCGGTGTGTCAATGACCACAATATACCGGTAAATCACTCTGCTTTGATACATTGTGGTTGCCTATAGCAACAGTAAACAAAGTAGAACTATTTCGGATTGCAGACGGCTGAAAGCAACTTGATTTAGCGAAATTCAACACTACAAACCCATATTTCGCAAAAATATTTAGCAGTGCTGTTGTAAAATCACTCTCTCGTGTGTTATTGCTTAATTTAGCCCAACACTAAACCTTTATCAGAAGTTCTTCTGAATCATTCATTAACTCAAACCATAATTGAAATGTCTTTTTTTCAAAGCTTTTTCCAGGATGGCTTGAAAACGGCGGACAAGTTGAAACAGTACATAGAGAAGCTCGCTGCTGACCTGTATAATGTGAGTAAATTACATCACTTGTCCTTAACGCATTTTTCATCTCCGGAGTTGAAGTGATTTAGCTTGATGGATGGGGGATTATGCTCTCTTTGTTCTGTAATGAGCCAAAGGGTCTGTCTCTCCACAGATAAAGCAGACCCAGGATGAGGAGAAGAAACAGCTGACGGCCCTCAGGGACCTCATTAAATCCTCCCTGCAGCTGGACCAAAAAGAGGTTGGTAACATGGGGGTGTGATGGGTACTGAGTGTACAGAGCCCGATGTCGGAGCGTCATCTCAATGAACAAATTCCAAATTGTATGATTAAGTAGGATGTCGCTCCTTGGCACATTCAGTCATCCGAACGTCAGTATTTCGTCGCATCTTGTGGGGAGAGCAGCAACGACAGCAGCAAGTTTTAGAGGACCGCTCCAGACCACCTCCTTATTGCACAATCGCCGCCAGGATCAATTGACCTTTCCCCTAATTCAACTCGGATCCAGTCCAGTTGGGTGAGGCAAACCTGACCTACCCCTGAATGATATAGGCTCGTATGTGATTCAGAACTATACAATGCTACAACCTGTAGGTCCTGAAATGACCTCTTTCATAGTTGGGGGTGTCAGGTTTTCATTATAGTAGATAAAGAGAAATTTGTGTTAAAACATAAACGAGTCGCCATTCTTCTTCTAAGTTAATTCCTAACATACCTGCCATCCTCACACCTGTAATGCACTCCTATCACATGTAGTGTAACTGAGAACGTCCTCAGTTGAGTCTCTCACCTCTCACACGTCATTGTTTATCCCATGGAGACATGTTTTACCAGAGCGTGCCAGAGACACTGGTGTCTCACAGGAGGAGGTTCTGTAGCTGTATGCAGAAGCCATGTTCAAAAATGTACAGCTTTCCGTTATGTACCTGCCTGTCACGCCTTGGAGGGCACAGCGGTTTCGCTGAAGTAATTACCAACATTGGACGTCTTTAAAGCAGGATTTCCCCCCAACATTTCATGTCAGACCTTTATTTTAACTCGTACGGCGCCCAGGTTCCCCTTATTTACAGTGATGACAAGAAAAACAAAAACAGATATCAACAAATACATTCAATAAACAAAATAGAATAGAAATAAACAACAACAGTCAGTTAAAACAGCTACAAGTCGACACAGTGGTCGGAAATCATACTTTTAATTTCAGCAAATTATGAAAGAACCTCCAACTTTAGAGGTGAAGGACATTCCACGTGTTGGGAGCATCAAAGGAAAAAGCCATTTTTCCAAGATCAGTACATAAGGAACCCTAAAAATGAGCCAGTCATTGGATCAAGTCAAGTAGGTTCCAGGATTACATTCTAACAATGAAGTGAAGGAGGTAGCTTACTAATGAGGTTTGAAAATAAACACATACCAATGATAGGTGTGCGTTTGAGCAAGAAAATGTCAACCTACCTTATCATGTAGGACACAATGGTGAGTAGTATCATATCTGTCACTAGGGAAGCACTGCTAAATAACATGAATAGGAACTGCTTCCTATAAGGGCTCTTTTTACACTGACTCTTGGTATGGATTTAGCCTCAGCAATGTGCTTCACCCTGAGAGGGTTGGCCTCTATAATAATCTGATTTCCTCTCCAAATCCACTCCTCTCTACATTCAGTTAAAGCTGCAAGAGATTACTTTTTATAGATAAACATTCAGGGTTTTCTGCTAATAGTTTATGAATTGGCCTTAGCAAGACCCCAAAAATACTTTTCATCACATAAGACCACATGAGACTGAATTTATTATTTTATTTTAGAATGTCTGCTAGTACATAGTCTGCTGGAGCTGCTGCCTCCGCGACCCGACCCTGGATAAGCGGATGAAGATGAAGATGAAGATGATGAAGAATGTCTGCTAGTACTGCTGTACTGCTAGTATACTGCAGTTTTTATCACTACTAGAGGCCGAGTTATCTCATGCAGCTTTAACATAACATGACGTGACAAACAACTTTGTTTTGCACCTCATTGCCCTGGAAGTTGATTTGTTTGATTGCTGCTGTCAGAAAGTGCTGTGTTCGTCATACGCGAACCACTCCCTGTTTTAACTGTCATTCATCTGTGAACATGGAAATGTGTGCTATCTGACTTCCCATTTCTTTCTCCCTTTCACTGCCCTCTCTGACTGAAGTCTAGGAGAGTAAGTTCTGTTGAGTCTTTGTAAAATATGTTAGGGTAGTGGTTATGATTTAGAAAAACATTGCATGCCACATTTGCATTTGATAATACATAGATTATTAATCTTCTTTGCAGACCGATATCTGTTGTTTGTGACGCCGCTTGTGTGTAGTATCAGTTCACTTCAGCATGCACTGAATGACATTTTCTTTTAAGAATTGAGCTGTTAATGATAGTTTTTCCATGCTAAAACATCAGCAGGGTCTTGGAAGAGTTTTTGTTGGGGAACCAAATTTTTCAAGCGGTCACATGGTTTATGGAGGCTCAAATTGTTCCTCAGTGGATAATTTCTAATTGTATTCTATAGGGAGCTTTTTAAGCAAGCCACCACAGTTATGGTTGGTTTGACATTCTAAAAATATAGCTTGAATTCATCAGTATTGTAATAATCAGACAAACCTTACGGGGAAAAGTGTTCAGGGTGATGGTTTTGGGGGTTTTCATCTCAACTCTTATTTTTGTCTTTTAGGTGTGATGTGAAGTGTGATGCTGGCAAGCTAGAATTTAGTTGACAAATCTCCCATGTTGCAGACACAGCTTTTAACTATTCTATTATTATGAACCATTTGAGCCTCCATGATTCCATGGTTACTATGACAACAGCGTGGTCCTTATGAAGTCTATGGAGAAGACCTAACGTCTTAGCTGGCTAGCCAGGATTGAGCTAGCTGCCCTTCATACTGATTTTAGTAAATTAAGAGGAGTATGTGATGGAACAAACAATAACTATGTGGTCAAACTGCATAGTACAGTACACACAGACTGTAATATGCTTTTAAATAGCTGACAACGATTCAAAGACATACAATCTTAGTAAATCGTAGTAATTTTGCAGGCAGAGATAGGGAGCTGGGCACTTGTCTTCCACTTTCAATCCTCGGGCCGTTCTGCTGTGAACTAAGGATTGTTAATTCCGTCAAATTTCTAAGACATGGTAGTTATGAGGGGAAACTGAGTAGTTTGAAAGTTTTTTTTTCCCAGTAGTATTCCATGAATAGACATGCCAACGACAGTTTGATTCGGCTACTTTTGTATTACTTTCTGTATTAAAGCCCATAGAATTTAAGTGGTAATACTGAAACAACACAGTAACAAGCAACACATATTTGATCCTACTGTGTGTGTGCGTGTGTGTGTGCGTGCGTGTGCGTGTGTGTGTGTCTTGTGTGTCTCCATGGCCCGTGTCTGTGCAGGACTCCCAGAGCAAGCAGAGCGGCTACAGTATGCACCAGCTCCAAGGCAACAAGGAGTTCGGGTGCGAGAAGAAGGGCTACCTGATGAAGAAGAGTGACGGGTAAGCAGAGGGCTGCGTGCTAGCTCAGCGTTTTTACCCCAGACGTTCATCATGAACACGGAGGATCGTGGCTTAACGTGGCTTCTCCTCCCCAAGGCTACGGAAGGTGTGGCAGAGGAGGAAGTGTTCCGTGAAGAGCGGCATCCTCACCATCTCCCACGCCACGGTGAGCGCCACACCTCCCGGGACCTGTCGGCATAACGTGGAGACGAGAACATCTGTTGAAATTCAGACTGAGCGAATCAGAAAGAGCGGTGGTAGATTTGTCCGCCCCCCTCAGATAAGGAGCAGTCAGAGACAGGAATGCAGCTCACAGGCTTGTATAAAGATTTGAGGCAGGCCAGTATTAGCTGGATTAAACAGATGCATGAATCTTCCAGTGGACACGTTATGGTATGGATTTCCGTATGGGTTGTCTGCAGTGACAATGCATATTGAAAGAGAGGCCATATTTAAGGCAAACTAATAATATCTGCACATATTTTATTTTACTGCAATTGTGCAATAAAATAATGACAGTGGCCAGGTTTCCTGATAAAGAACCTTCTTAAGGAATCCTTATTAAGCAACCCTTTGCATGGGAGTTAAGAAGTACTTTGGAGTTAAGTGCTTCTTAACTCGTT
Organism: Borostomias antarcticus; assembly: GCF_949987555.1. Classification (NCBI taxonomy): domain Eukaryota; kingdom Metazoa; phylum Chordata; class Actinopteri; order Stomiiformes; family Stomiidae; genus Borostomias; species Borostomias antarcticus. Next base: position 6,109,704 of record NC_140245.1, read on the forward strand.
CGGGAAACCCGGCCAATGACTGGGCATCTAATATTTATTATTATGAACTAAAAATCGCCCTTTAGACATTAAACAGTGGCTATGTCACAACAGATCAATTGTGGGGTTTATCAGCCGTTTGGCTTAATAATGCTGGGATTCCCTGGTTTTCATTAATGAAACAATGTAAGTGCAGGAGTGGATGTGCTGGCTGTGACTGCGGTAAGGACAAACCTCTCCACATCCCCAAATGCATTATGGGGCATTCCTAGGAGAGGACATTATGTTCTGCACTCATTTCTTCACGGACGCCCATTTGATCGCAATTCTGTGTGGTGAAGTGTTGCAGTTACTGGTCAGTTTTTCAAAGTGGAGTGATCGTCGGTGATTGTAGACTTCGGCCAGTGCCAACGGGAGGATCCGTTCAAACGCTGCGAGCACTTTGACCTCTGCAGACGCAGGGATTTCAGAACAGCTTCTGTACTCCGAGATCATGACTCGTCGCTTGGCGATTAGGCGCCGTCTCCCAGTCAGTATGATATAGGTGTAGGATGATGTCATCTATGGCCTGGTCAGTTGAAGTCCTTATTTCCTGAGGGTAGGATCTAAGATGGGCTGAACGGAATCCAGATTCTCTTTTGGTCGACTTCTTCATTGATCCCATCGAAGCCACACAATACAGCTAACAAATAAACTACGGTTTGTTTCTTTGTCCATCCTAGGATGAATTATACAAAAAAAAAATATATATATACAAAAAAATTACTGGAAGCACGCACGCACGCACGCACGCACGCACGCACGCACGCACACACACACACACACACACACTTATTCTCTTGTTATTACTTATTACACTTATCACACTAATTACTTATTACACTTATTACTTGTTACACTTAAGCCCCAAACGCACTGGAAGAGTCAATTGACGCGCTTCATTTGACTCGCCTCATTTGACGCTCCTATGGCGCACTGCAGGCGTCAGCTTTGATAGGGAGCTGATTTCATTTTAATTGATTTGTCCCCATTTGACGCTCCAAAATGTAAACAAGTTCGGATCAGAGGCGTCAAGGCAGTTTGACTCGCCTCAAAGCGCTTTTGGTGCGTGATCGGCCATTTAAAACAATTGGTGTACTTGGTGACGCTAGCGTCAGACTCTTCCACTGCGTCTGGGGCTTAATTCTCTTAAGGACACAGTCTAATGAGCAGTATGATGTTGCTACAGAAAGGCCTTTCCACCCTTCTTTCTCTGGTCCCTCATAGAAACGCTCATCGTTTTTTCCTTTAACTCGGTTCCCTCACTCCTCTCACGCCTCTCCCCTCCCCTCCCCTCCCCCTCTCCTCCCCCCAGCTCTCTCCCTCGAGCTGTGACTTATCCAGAAATTATATTACAGTGGGGTCCCGGGGGGGCCGAGGGCCGGGTTGGGGGTCCCTCCTGCCGCTAGGCCCCACAGTTCACACTGCGCAGGGGGGCGTGTGGGATTCATGTCCCCTCTCTAATCTCCTGCACACTGCCCTGCCACGCCTGTGGGGGGTCCCCCTGCGTGTGTGTGGGTGTGTGTGTGCATGCATGCATTTACAGAGTGTGTTGCGATACGTCACGGTCCAGACTTTTGCATGTGTGTACTTTTGTTTTGTGTAATTTGTCTGCTGCAAAAACAATGGTACTGACAAGCATTGTACAGTATCCACTATGGTGTAAATTTCCTCTTATTGGCATTTTATCTCATTGGATGAGATGGATACTGTGTTTGTTTAAGTGAGTTCGTCACACACGTCTCTGCTGGTTCTATTAAAATCTTCTGCTTATGTTGTCCATGTTTGCTTCTCAGTCCAATAGGCAGCCTGCGAGGTTGAACCTGCTGACCTGCCAGGTCAAACCCACCGGGGAGGACAAGAAGTGCTTCGATCTGATCTCCCGTAAGTCACAGCTCGCAGCGATATGAAGCTCTGTCCACTCCAGAGACGGGTCAATATGAAGCCCTGTCCACTCCAGAGACGGGTCAATATGAAGCCCTGTCCACTCCAGAGACGGGTCAATATGAAGCCCTGTCCACTCCAGAACACACTCAGCAGCATGGGTTGAGACAGGTCAACAGTCGCTTCTGTGCTCAGACAAGTCTGGAGTTTCATTCCGTGCCCTGAACCTGAATCAGCAAATTGAAATTAATTAGACTTGCAGCAAAACACAACGCATACTATGAAATATATAAGATCAGATATAAATACAGTAAATATCCACATTTGCTTTCCTGTAGTATGCTTGATATAGTACTCTAAACCTCTGATGGTGCATTCATAACACAGTAGGCTATGGCTGTGAAGATAAGTTGGACTTTTTTTTTTTTAACACACATTTAAGCAAACAAAATATAGTATTACTTTCTGTTGCCTAAACTTTGTCATTTCCCTCATACAGATAATCGCACATATCATTTCCAGGCTGAAGATGAACAGGAATTTGTCATGTAAGATACTTTACTGAATGTGCTGGTACTGTGAGGAAGTAGTGTGTTTTGTTCTGGGAATCTTTTTGCAAATTTAAAGAAAAGTGTGTGTGTGTGTGTGTATACATATACACTTTGTGGGTGTGTGAATACGCACATGCATGTTCAATATGTATGAGCAATACTGTGTAATCTGTGTGTGTGTGTATTAGTGTCCTCAAAGGTGATGAACTGCTATAAGCAATGTGTGTGTCTTGAGCATGCATGTGGACGTGTTAACATTTGTATCTGTGTGTGTGTGTCTGTGTGTGCGCGTATGTGTGTGTGTGTGTGTGCGCAGCTGGATCTCGGTGCTGACCAACAGTAAGGAGGAAGCGCTGAACATGGCCTTCCAGGGCGGTCAGAGCCCTGCAGGAGAGGACAGTCTGGAGGACCTGACCAAAACCATCATAGAGGACGTCCTCCGGATGCCCGGCAACGAGCTCTGCTGCGACTGTGGTGCCGCAGGTGAGCTGTGGAGTGTGTGTGTGTGCGTGTGCGCGTGTGCCTGTGCGTGTGTGTGCTCACATGTGAGAATTAGGTTGTGTTTTTCAGCAGGCTTTTGTCTGTTAGTGTGAAATATTGCCCCAGCGGTGGCTCAGTTAATGGGGTTTTGCTCCTCGGTGAAGCTTGTTTCATTCATGCGCTGCTGTCCTTCTATCTACTTCCTGTGGAGAGGAGCTAGGAGGAGCTCCTCCCATCTGGCTGGTATCTGGGCAGATCCTGCACTCTGGCTACTTGTGTATTCTGTAAATGCAGCAAAAACTGACGCAGTTTTACGCGCCCCCCCCCCCCCACTCCTCCTTTCACCATTATTTCTCGATTGCCCTCTTCAACCTCCTCTTTTAATTCATCTTTCTCTCTTTTTTTTTATTCCCCTTGTTCTCTCAGTGAGCGAGTGGCACCATCAAACACAGATAAATCATATTTTTGTTAATTTATTAATTATTAAATTATTTTCCTTATTTTTTCAAAAAGAATGTTTAGTTTCGGGGTCAAAGGGTATCATTCCAACACCCTCCGAAGACCGTGTACTGTACCTTGATAAACCATAACATTCTGTATTTTTCAGTCCCCCTGTTCTCTCAGTGAGTGACAACCCCAAATACAGATAGTTCATCTTTTCAAAATAATTGTTCATATTTATCCAAAAGAGTGTTTATTTTCGGGGTCAAAGGGTATCATTCGAATCTGAACACTCTCCAATGACAATGTGCCATGATGATCCATGATAACCCATAGCAGTCTGTATAAATATCGAATGTGCCAGTTGGCTATATCTATCTGGCCATTTTAATCTTATATTAAGTCCCAACACAAATACAAACAAGATTGTTTTTTGTGTCCAGTATAATGTTTGTCAATGTTCAAGGGCATTGACTCAGCCTGCCAAACCAATGTGGATCTTGCGCCCCCTTGTGTCACTACAGCAGAACTACACTGCTTAGGGACCTGTGATGTTGAATGATAGATGGCTTAAAATGTCCCATTTAACATTTAGGAAATACAACTGCAAACAATCAATAGACCTGGCCCTGGAAAAAAAAACTTTGATCTCTGACTCCTGATATTTTGTCCCAGTCCCTATCCAAAAAGGGAGTTTCTTTCTAGTCCATTTTTTGACATTTCTCTCCCATCAACTTCCAGAAACAGTGTAAATAATAGTAATATAGTGGTGATTTCTACTGCTGACCCCTGCTCTCTCTCTCTTTCCAGAGCCCAAGTGGCTGTCCACCAACCTGGGCATCCTGACGTGTATCGAGTGCTCGGGGATCCACAGGGAGATGGGCGTCCACATCTCTCGCATTCAGTCTATGGAGCTGGACAAGCTGGGCTCCTCTGAGCTCCTGGTACGAACAAACCCGTGTGTTGTTGGAACTGTACTCACTTATTTGGGTCTTTATTCAAATAATTGTAGTAGTATTCACTTCCAAAGCATTTCGTTTCAATATTTTCAAGAGATAGTTTCCTATTGTCTATATATTTTAAAGGTGAACTACTTTGCTCAGAGAATAATCTGTTATCTTAGATGGGATTGATATCCAACTCTAGGCTGTGTTTGAAGAGCCAGTATTACTAATGTATAATACTACGTTGTAATGTGACACAAGCAGTCCTCGTTTTAGTGGGCATGTACCTATTCTGCACTGTGCTGCAAGGGATTGCATAGACAGTGTACATTGTATAAAAGTATATAGAATTTTGTGTTTGAGGTTCATGAATTCTGCCGCACAATTTCTTTAAAAAGGTGCTTTATTTGAGTCTCCCTCCCTCCCTTCTCCCTCCCTCCCTTCTCCCTCTCCCTCCCCCTCCCTCCCTTCTCCCTCTCCCTCCCTCCCTCCCTCTCCCTCCCTCCCTCCCCCTCCCTCTCTCCCTCCCTCCCTCCCTCCCCCTCCCTCTCCCTCCCTCCCTCTCCCTCCCTTCCTCTCCCTCCCTCCCCCTCCCTCTCCCTCCCCCTCCCTCTCTCCCTCCCTCCCTCCCCCTCCCTCTCCCTCCCTTCCTCTCCCTCCCTCTCCCCCCCTCCCTCTCCCTCTCCCTCTCCCTCTCCCTCTCCCTCTCCCTCTCCCTCTCCCTCTCCCTCTCCCTCTCCCTCTCCCTCCCCCTCTCCCTCCCCCTCCCTCCCTCCCTCCCTCCCTCCCTCTCCCTCCCCCCCTCTCCTCAGCTTGCCAAGAACATTGGCAACAGCAGTTTCAATGATATCATGGAAGGAAACCTCCCGTCTCCCACTCCAAAGCCAACCCCGTCTAGTGACATGTGAGTGTCCATGTAATCCCACTATTAACACTAACTTGACGTTGGTGTTATTTTTTTCTGTTTTTTTATCTTTTCCCTGAATCTTGTTAACTACCCAGGTACCAGAAGGAAACACTCTTGTACTTCACTTGGATCTTATTTGGGCCCTTTTGGATTTGTGTCAAAAAGTCCCATTAGGTCTCATGCGTTAGCTTGGGTCATATTCTCATATGAAAATAATGGAGTGTATTTTTGCATAGAACAGAACTTCTTCAGGTGCTTTAAGGGCTTTGCACTGTATGGTAGGACACCCTGTCCACAATGTGTCGCCCCCACCTGGGTGTATGCAGTATAAGCCAATTTGTGGAATATTCATCACAAACAGCAGTTCATTTAAGATTTGTTGAATACTTGGAAAGGAGACATTTAAATATCAGAAACCTACCAAACTTTTGAAAACTTTTTGAAACTTTTGTTTTGTCATAGTGACTTGAAACTTGTTCTTTGTCTCTCCGTTCTCAGGACGGTGAGGAAGGAGTACATCTACGCTAAGTACATTGATCATAAGTTTGCTCGCCGGACCAGCGGCACGGCCGCCAGCAGGCTGGGTGATCTGTATGAGGCGACGCGCTCCAGAGACCTCCTGTCATTGGTCCAGCTCTACGCCGAGGGGGCGGAGCTTATGGAGCCTCTGCCTGATGCAGGGAAGGTGAGGGGACCTGTCAATCATAGCATACGGGGAAAAACACCAAGGGGGGAAAAAACATACTTTTTAGTGTAGCTTAACCTGTTTGTGGCCTCAACCGAAATATTGCTTTATCTCACAGGGTTAATACGGTCTGGTAGTCTGCATGTGACCTGGGTTTGAAACCGGTCAGTCACATTAACATGGTGATATGCTTCTTACAGGAGACGGGAGAGACAGCTCTCCACTACTCTGTGAGGACTGCAGACCAGACCTCCCTGCATCTGGTTGACTTCCTGGTACAGAACAGGTAGGCAGATACTGGGACCACGTTCGGTTTGCCGCTGATAATAGTCAGTGATCTCGACTTGAGAATTGGACAGTTAGAAGTAGCAATCGATGTCACCTTTTGAGATGGCCTTTGTTCGAATTTCTATTTGTATTGGTCCATTTCTGTGCAGTATTTGACCTGATATCTCTATTTCTTAATATGTTACGTTTTTATCTTAATCCATATCTTATATTTTGTTCTGATTGGTCATCTTCTCTCTCTCTCTCTCTCCCTCTCTCTCTCTCTCTCTCTCTCTCTCTCTCTCTCTCTCCCTCTCCCTCTCTCTCTCTCCTGCCTCTCTACCTCCCTCTAGTGGAAACCTAGACAGGCAGACAGAGAACGGCAACACTGCGTTGCACTACTGCTGCCTGTACGAGAAACAGGAGTGTCTCAAACTGCTGTTGCGCGGCAAGCCGGCCATCGACATCGGTTTGTGTTGTGAAACCACTTTTATAGAATATAAAACTGTTAATATATAAGCTTTTACTTTGATTCTGTCATTTTGTATTAGTACATTGTTCATTGACAGTATACTGAACTATGTATATGTCTGAAAGGAGTGACAAATGAATGCGTAATTCAAATTATTGGAGATGACGTCCTACGTGCTCTGAGGGTTCATCTCTTCACTTTTTGTTGCCGCGCTCTGACGGTGACATCCCTCTGCTCTTAGCCAATCAGAGTGGAGAGACGGCGCTGGATATTGCCAGGAGGTTGAGGAACGCCCAGTGCGAGGAACCAGTAAGTACCAGTTTAGACACCAGTACAGGCTTTCAGTCTCTCTTTCAGTGTGAGGAACTAGCATGTTCAGTACCTGTTTAGACACCAGTGTACTGTTCATTAGGCCACTCCCACTGCTGCATTTACCTTTTTGTAACTTCTGAATTTTAAAGTCTTCACATTTCAATAATGCAGAGATGTTCATAGTCACCACCAGAATGAGTTACAAGGTCTTGTGCGGATGTTACCTTTTTTTTCTGTAATCATGTTAAATGATCCCTATTTTTTCTTCTTTTCAACACTTGCTACCCCTTTTACCTCTCTGTGATTCTGTCTCTCTCGTTCTCTCTCTCTCTCTCCATGTGTAGTTGGTGGAAGCCGCAGCGGGGAAGTTTAACCCTCACACCCATGTGGAGTACGAGTGGAACCTGCGTCTGGAGGAGATAGACGAGAGCGACGACGACTTGGACGACAAGGTATTCAACCGCAAACAAATCACACCCGATAACGGGAGTTTGTGTGCGTCAAGATTGAGAGGAGCAGTTGACTTGTCCGGGGGAATGAAATAACGAAATCGTGACTATTCTCCCCTCACTGTTTAAATGCACAGTTACAGGTAAAACCTGGAAGCCGGGAACATTTTTCTATGCTTATGACGATTAACCATCCATTTTGGGATGAATCAACCTCTAACTCTCGTCCCTCCCCCTACCCCCCCCCCAGCCCAGCCCGGTGAAGAAGGAGCGCTCGCCGCGACCCCAGAGCTTCTGTCACCCCTCCAGCGTGTCTCCCCAGGACAAACTCACCATCCCAGGGGGCTACGCTCCGCACAGGGACAAGCAGCGCCTGTCCTACGGGGCCTTCGCCAACCCCGTCTACAGCACCTCAACCGACACGCCACCCTCGCCCGGCCCCGACGCCGCTGGCTCCGCGCTGGCCGGCAGGAGCGCTGGGAGAGGTAGGGCTCATTTTATCCGTCGTTTGTCGTTTGTTTGTTCGTTGTTTTAGTTTAGTCGTTTCATTACAGGGTTGGTTTTCTGAGAACACGAGAACAGGCGGCTATTCTCATTTGTAGGAGCAGTCTTAAGAAAGATGGGATGGATGAGCCAAGTTAATGGGGATTTACTCTTTTTTTTTGCTTTGTAGACGCACGCACACACACACACACACACACACACACACACACACACACACAGATTTGCCCAATATGTCCCCTTCAATTAACTTTCTTACTCATTGCCCAACAAAAGAATGTGAAATACTTTGTAGTGATGTCATGTGTATTGTTTTTTTCATGTCTGGCTGCACAACTCATTTCTCCTTGTGAGATCATAAACCTTGACCTTAAAGGTTAAAGGTTAAAGTCCCACTGATTGTCACACACCTGAGTGTGTGAAATTTTTTCTCCGCATTTGACCCGTCCCCTGGGGGAGCGGTGAGCAGCAGCGGTGCCTCGCTCAGGAATCATTTGTTGATCTTGACCTTGACAGTCACAAAATCCATCTGCCGTCAAACCTGTCAATTCTAATGCATAAGTTCATCCAACACACACGGAAATGCCACTGCACTCACTACAGCAGCACTCGATTCCAAGACCGCTCTCAAGACCACTTTTTGAAGGTATCTGTCTCATCTTGAAATCGACCGCATTTTTACTCGGCATTGGTCTCGGACAAGGGGACTCTGGATTTTATTTCAAGTTCATTTATACATGCACAGTATATATATAGTAATAAAAGAGTGGGAATATGGATCTTTTCAGATTAAATAGAGGCCTATGGTTTGCATGTTCCACAGTTTATGTCAATGTTAGTGTCATTTTATTTCTATAGCACCATTCATACAAATCAATAGTGCTTTACATAAAAAAGAGGTGGATAAAAACATAAATCATGTAATCACAATGAGAACAGATTTAAAAGAAACAATACAAATTGAAAGAATAAAAAAGAGAGAATACAAATTAAGAACTGTCTCAGATATTAAAACAAGTAAAGCTATGTGGTATAAGCAATATTAAAAAAAGGCTGGGGGCAATTTATCGTAAGTGTGTCATGCCGTGTGGGTCTCGTACTGCTCTGGTCCTGGTCTTGACTTGGTCTCAACCCCTCAAAGTCTTGGTCGTGTCTCTGTCTCGATACACTCTGGTCCTGGTCATGACTTTGTCTCGGTTTAGGTGGTTTGGACTACCTGCAGGCTACACCAATAACCCAGTCCTTATAGTTGTAGCCTTTAGACTTCACACAGTTCCAATCACAAATGATATTATTGTGTGTTCACATGTGTATTTCCATGACAAATTGACTTTATTCCTAACTATTCACAACTTTTGTCCTAGGGCCCCACACAACCAACCTTTTCTGTCCTCCTCTGTTAAGAATGTAGAGTTTACTCTCTTGCTGGACCAATCACAGCACACTCTTTGTCTGTCACTCTCGTAGGTGGCCCGCCCACCTCCCTCCCCCTGGGATCCCAGTCCGGAGGGGGAGGAGGTAGCTCCACCCTCAAGAAGAGACCCCCGCCCCCACCCCCAGGACACAAGCGCACCCATTCCGACCCCCCCAGTCCGGTCCTACAGGGCCCCCAGAGCAAAAGTGGGATCGCTTGGGGTGAGTGGGATCGGGAGTTGAAAAACAACACAAGCATCAACGGCATCAATATAACATGTAGCCTTGGAACAACATAGCCTACAGCATATATAGCCTAATAGAGTAGAGCCTACAGCATATCGCCTAATAGAGTAGAGCCTACAGCAAAAACACTGAGTAAACTGCAAAACATGAGAGGGACTTTGTGGTCCCTAGTGTGTCAAAGGTCACGAGTCAGTGAAAGCAGCTTTCCTCATGACCAAATATTGAACCTAGAAATCCACAGTACAAAAGAGAGCTCATTCACTGCAAGTGTACAGTAAGTGACCGTTAAACCCTTTGTGTCTCATATGATCCACTCTTACATAGAGGCAAACAGAAATAGCTGTTGACTTTCCCCCCATGTCTGTATGTGGTTCTGCTTTGCTGCTTATTTGGTTGAACTTCCTCTTCATGCAGAAACATTACTAGTGACACTAAACATGAGGCCAAGTACAAATACTGAAGTGCAAGGAGTAATTACTCCTGCACAAGGCTTAATCATACTGTATAAACTGTAGTTTTTATTATGATGAAGAGTCTGGTTTAATTGTGCTGTCCTTTATAATTCAAGTTTACGGTACACATTAAGAGAAGTCGTTAAAGTTTGAGTTGTAACTTTTAAAATATAATGTTCAAGGGCAGTAGACTGAATAACTGAAGAGAGGCCATGTCAAAATATGACAGAGGCCACATGATGCCATGTAACCTTCCACTGGTCACTGTTTTACAGGAAGTGAATCCACTCCCCCACCAGGAAATAGGACCTCACCTTCTAACAAGTTTGAAGGAATTCAGCAGCAGCAAAGGTACAGCAACTCACTGCACTGTTTGCTCTCACTGACGTGTTAATTGTATAGCAGTTTGTTTAGCAGTTGGCTTTAGCAAGTGACCCACAATTAGATGGCATCTCAGTCATGAATAAAAAGTGATAAATATGATCATGGGAGTCAGCAACCGAATAATATTTCAGTTTACGTAAACACTTCTATGTATACTGTACAATAAACCCATCTTAATTGCTATTTTTGTGTTTTAAAGGAGTAGCTTCTTGTCTTTAAAATTGAGAGTTTAACATGTTTTTGAAAGATTTTTCAAGGTGCCCACCCACATCCATTGTATGACCAAAACGGTGGTAGAGCAATTATCAGACTTTCTCAAAAGTGCTAGTTTTGTCAACGTTTTGATCTGAACCATTGTATATGATCATAAGAAACCTTAAAACAGGGCTAAACATGCATTTTCCCTTTACTACTTCTTTAACAAAGAAAGAATTGGGCTGCTTGAATTGAATTGGATTTAAACTGTAACCTTGTTATAGGAAAGATCTTAAGAACATCTTTCCTCCTCTTTCTTTCAGCACTACCACTAGTAACACAAAATCAACACTAGGTCCAAGGGTTCTTCCCAAACTACCTCAAAAAGGTGGGTTTGCTCTTTCTGTTTTGAATGGATAACTTGAAAGAAGAATACATCCTATCTAAAGATACCGTCTGTGCTTTAGTCTGACAATCATAACGTTTCGCTCTCGCTTTGTTCAAGTGGCACTACGGAAGATCGACACTATCCACCTCCCTTCTGTGGACAAGCCCAACCAGCCTCCGGAGGTTTTCCAGAAGCCAGAGTCTTCCCAAAAGTCCCCCCAGCCTCCTGACACCTCCCCCAAGCCCCTCCCGACCCCCGGGGACACCCCTCAGAGAGCCTCCCTGTCCGAGAAACCGCAGCTGAGCGAGCTTCCCCCCAAGCCCCAAATATCCGACTTGCCCCCCAAACCTCAACTTTCGGACCTCCCTCCGAAACCTCAGTTATCCGACCTTCCTCCCAAACCCCAGCTCAAAGACCTCCCGCCCAAGCCACAGCTGGGGGACATACCCCCGAAGCCTTCTGTGAGCGAGAAACCCACCCCTCCAGATATGGTAGTCTCCAAACCTGTGACAGACGGGCAGTCCTCCGGCCCACAGGGGGAGCTCTCTCCCAGACAGGCCTGTGAGGATACCAACGGCAGCCCACCAGGGGCCGTGGAGATGCCCGTACCGTTACCTCGGAAGATAAACACGGTGAGTAGACACGGAATTACAGCACTTCATTTTTCTAAGGTGATTCCTTTACCTTATAGTGATTGTGGTAATATGGTAATGAACATGTTTATTTGTTGTAATACTTTTTGGACGTAGCACATCCCAATACTGCAGTAACAAAGTGCTTCACAAAACATCAAGAGAACGGTACAATAACATAAAACATTGAAGGCAGCTCTGTAAAAATGGCTTTTAAGAAGGGACTTACAGTAAAGAGGTAGTGGGATATTTTGGACATTTAGCCCTATTTGTGGTCTGTCTACCATGAACCTGAAACAGAGACCATAATTTCACTGATTGTTCCAGTATTTTATGCAGGCTTTCACTGGGCTACAATGCAAGTCAATGGGGCATCCGTAAATGCTAGGGCTGCCCCCTGAAAGTTGACGAGTCTAATCATCAGTCGGAGATCCTTAAGTCGACTGAGATTCTTCAAGTCAAGCAGTCGTTTTTTTTCTCCACTGTCAAGATGCGCTGGTGGGCTAAGACCACTAGCCTGCCTTGCGATTTATATAGCACAGGCCAATCATTCGTTTTAGACCTAGGCTATTACCGTAGCTGTTTACTGTGCAGTAAAAGGAGACTTAAGACTGATATAGCGGAGAGAATAAGGCAGGACTCTTTTTTAATATAATTTTATTTACAAACAACATTCCAGACAGCAAGCGTAAAACGTAAACGGCAACAACAGCAAACAAAACAAACAAAAAACAAAAAAACAACAAACAAGCAACGTTGCCCTGTGGAATAGTCTACAGACAGATTGCTGTGTCACATATCTTTTTTTAGGAAGTTGTTTCTCTTTTAATTTTTTCCACCTCATTCATACCCCCACTGGTCTCAAGAGCAGGACTCATGTTTACGAAGCACACCAACATACTGCTCTGGTCAGATGCACTTTCCAGTGAAGTGCTCAGAACCCAGCAGAGTAACCGGATGTGTAAAATAACTAACACCTAAAATAAATAAAAAGTAGGCTACTATTGAGAAACCGCACGTTATCGCGATGGAACTTTATATAGTTAGTAGTTTATTGCTTTATTTATCCAAAATGGTATGTGTTGTCGTTAAGTTTTCTGTTGATATCGATTTATAATTATTTCAACATTTTCTCCCATGCAAAATATAGGGCAGGTGCGAACCCAACCAGTAGAGGGTGTATTTTTACATGTTGGCTAACTATACTGGAGCAAAAACACTACCCCTTTAAAAAGAAGTACAGACACAGCCTGGCTTCCGCAGCCAGCGCATTTCAAAACCTGGGGCCCTAGTGGCAAAAGCTCTGCTTCCTTTTTTCTTCAGTCTAGACTTTCGAATGGTCAACAGTTCCCAGCCTCAGTATTTTGCACTAACTGTAGACGGTCGAGGGACCTCTGATTGAGATACAAAGTACAAAGTTACAATAGTCTGGGCGTGAAGAAATAAATACTTGTCAACTTGGAATGATATGACTCTGGTTTAACACCACAAACAAAACACTGGGAAGGTGCATCCTCTCAAATATCAGATGCATGAATGCACTTTCTCTAAATCAGTAACAAACACACGTCAAAAGATTTTGATTGTAAGTGATAAAAGCAGGATTGGACAGCCTCCTTTACGTGGAGCTCTAGACTGAGGTTGACACCTCGCTTGCACTTTGCCTTCAGCACTAGATTATGCTCTTAGTCACTTGTTTTAGAAGAAGATGCACTTGTGAGTTCTGGCAAGTAGTAGTATCCTACATTGGCTTTTCCTACGTTAAATGCAATTATTGTCAGTCTCTTTGGATAAAAGCGTCTGCTAAATGACTAATGTAATGTAATCTAATCTAAAGACACCAAGGCTTCTTCTAGTAGGCTTTATATTGGACCACGGCCATTTTCAATCCTGGCTCTGACATGGGAGGGGCCAAACATGGGAGGGGCTAAACTTGGGAGGGGCTAAACATGGGAGGGGCTAAAAAGTAAAATCGCAGATTTCAAAATCTTTTGACTTGTGTGTTACTGATTTAGAGAAAGTGTATTCATGCATCTGATATTTGAGAGGATGCACCTTAGATTTCTTAGCATTGAACAGTGCAAAATATACTATTGTACTGTTGCCTTGTACTACCACAATATGAATGTACCCTTGACTTTGAATTACTTATAACCTTCGGCCTATGCCAACCAGGTCCTTATTTTACAAAGTTGTTTACAAAGTTTTTTTTTTGTTTTTTTTTAATAGGCTAGCTGAAACGTTTAATGATGAGATGATTGACACCAAGATCTGCATGTTCTTGCAGGGGAAGGGCAAAACCAGACGGGTGAAGACTATCTACGACTGCCAGGCGGACAACGATGACGAGCTGACTTTCGCGGAGGGAGAGGTCATTATAGTCACGGGAGAGGAGGACCAGGAGTGGTGGGTAAGTGATCTGCGTCACCTCTGCTGTGCTGGCCTCATCGGCACTGATGTCAGAGTGCTGGGATGGCAAAATATTAGAAAAGTTGACAGCTCCTAAAGAGGTTTCTCCAATAATGCTGATTCCATCCCTAGCATGAGCAAGTATGAGTAACGTCCCCTTATTTTATTTTATTATTAATTTTTTTCTTTCAGATCGGGCACATAGAAGGGCACCCAGAGAGGAAAGGGGTCTTCCCCATGTCCTTTGTGCACATTCTGTCCGAATGACAGCTGGAGAGACATGTGTGAGGCTGACTCCCACTAGCACAAGCCCCGCCCTCCCCAGGCCTCACACAAGACTGTGGGCGGAGTCTATGTATATAGCTGCTGTTACAGCCGGAAACTGAAACATACATAAGAATAATTCAACCCAGCCTCATAGTAATGAAGACTTGTTTGTAAATTAACTGAGTTATTCTGCCTACCAGTATTACCGTAGCAACCCAGCATGCAGAACTGGGTTCGCAGTAGCTATCCTCGGAATCAAGCACTTAAAATATTTCTTGATGTACGCTGTAACTGTATGTATGTGTATAGCTAAACAAAATCTATGTCCATGTAAGTGTATCTTTAAACATGTACTGTATATGCACATGTACGAGTGTATATTCATGTACTTATGTACATATACAAGTGTGCAGACAGTATGTACATTGACCCTGCTTGCGTAGAGCGGTAAGGCTATCTTGTTCGTGTTCCATTGTGTACCATTGTAGATGGGCTGTTTTATGTCTTACCATCTCTTGAACTCCTGGAAGTAGGTCATTCATAGTCATGAAGGGGTCTATGTAATGGAACATGTTAGGTATAGTATTTTATATAACACTGTTATATATTACACTCCAAAACAAGAATTTGACAAACTTTCAGCTTTGCGACCTTAAAGGTTGTGCAACAGGTTTATTTGAAGCCAAGTCCTAAGACATTGATTATGTATAGCCTGAACATCAGCTAGAGTTCACTGCTGTCTTTTTCTGAAGAGGGGCCCTTTGCAGCTGCTTATTCATGCTTTCAGTACCTAAGTGATTCTGCCCATTAAACATTCTTTATTCTGGCCCTAAATGTGTTGTCTCAGAAAAAGAACACTGCTGTGTAGCACGGTCGATGCTATAGTTCACAGTTATCTAAACTATACAGTCACTATGATGTCACCAAACATTTTGAGTGAGATTGCATTTCACAATGCATCGCTTAGGTGCTGATGTCATACTGTAGATGATATCACTAGTCATCCTCACACACTAAAGTGGCAGCAAAAGACTATATAAACATCAAACTCTAGTGTCTGCCCAGGCTAGGTTATGTACTGTACATCCAGCAACAGACTTCAGTTACATATTTATGGATAGGAAAAGCAGAGACTAACCACAAGGTCTAAAAAACCTCTGATTATTTAGGTGATCCATGATTTTGGAGCATCATGTCCGAGTCCCCAGTCATTTCCCTCTATTGGTATGAAGGCTGGTTGATAAAACTAGATGTGATGTGACTGGAAGCATCACCGGTTAAAGGAAGTATTTATTCATGAACTCATTCAATAATTTTATTTTACCTGCTTAGTATTAATTTGATCCATTTGGAGAACATTTCTTCTGTTTAAAAGGAGTACAGTGAAACTCAGCCTTCTAGAATAACAATTGATGGTTATGCCATCAATTTCCCTCAACTCCCACTAATAGGTCTATTTACTATGAAGGAACAAAGCTACTACATTAATACTTCATTTGTTACAGTGCCGCTCCTTCTATTTTATTGTGTGGGAATATTTATTGTATTGTGACCAAATTGAGTCAAAAGTTGTAGTGCAAATGCATTGTCCCTTTCCAATCAGTGTGTAAATGTTACTTGATATACATGTGTTCAACCCAGTTTTATGTATTACTCCTTTTGACATTTGTGCATGGCCATAGAATAACTCCATAATGTGAAGACAACATTTTCACACTCAGACATCTTGTTTTACAATATGAAATGTACTGTAACCAATCAGAGTATTGTGATATAGAAATTGCACAGTGAAAGGGCTGTATTGTTTCTTTGTTTGAGAAATACAAAGCACTTTCACAAGAATGAAATAATTGACATTTGTAAACGAGTCACAATCAGCTTTTGACAGTTGACTTACTGTAATATTGTCATGACAGAATCCTACAGTGTATTTACTCGGCCAACGAGAAGGCTTAACTTGGCTTTGTGCAATGGCAGTGTTGTTATATGATGATGTTATCTGTTATAACCATGGCCTGTTATTCTATGCTTGAAGGCCTGCGTAATAGCCAATTCATGAACAAAGTTTCTATCATCTCTATTGGGGACACAGTCCAGTTTTGGTAGCTGCAGTTTTTCCTCTGTGGCTTGGAGAGACTGAATACTAATGCTTGAGAACACAGAGATACCACTGACCCTCGATTAAAAACCCTCTTACCCCTGACCTCTTGACCTTGCTCATGGACCAATCAGATAGAAACAAAAAGGATGCAAGGAGCTATGAAACAGGTCCCAGCATTTTCATTGAGCTTCAAGACTTTTTATGACAAAAACAAACAAACTGACAAAAACAACTTTTTATTTTATTGTGGACAATTATTATTTTATTATTTGTTTCATGTTCTCTCACAGAGGGATCAGTTGTGGCTGACAGAGAAAAGCTATTTTAGGGGAAAATATTTCCTCTTTTTAGGTTTTTAAATGCTTTTTTGTTGTATTAACAAGAATAGATGAAGTACTACAGTATTAATGAACGCCTCTTTTATTATATTTAAGTATTTGTGGAAGGGAAAACATTCCTCTTCAGAGTAAACAAGAGTAAATGTTTTTTTTTGTTGAAGTTAAGTGCAGAGGGCAGGCAAATTTTGTCTAGATGAGCAAGATACCACAGCTGTTTGCAGGCTTGTCTGTCTGTGTTTTCAAATTCAGCTTGTTCATTTGTTTGGAAGGAATGGGTTGGCTTGAATGTAGGCTTCTCCTTGATATCAAAAATAGTGTATTTCATATATTATTTGATAATATTAATTTTCTAAAATTTGAAATCGTCAAATATAATTGTTGAAAAGTCAGTTATTCATCTCAATACTGTATGGGTGGTCATAAATCATATTTTTACTTATTTTGAATACTTGTTACTAAACAAATAATATTTGAAAATATTTGATTATTCTGTAAGTTATTTGAAAACTAAAATTCACACATCCAAATGAGAACCAGATATTTTAAAAATAATTAAAGTTTTTACGTTGTGTGATAATCTTTTCAAAATTTCTCATATATTAACTTAATATTAACTTGAAATGCATTGCATCCTTTCTGGAGATATAAAAATGTAAAATTGTTCTATTGAAATTTGTCAAAAATGTTGAAATCATAGTAGCTATAGGAAACAAAGACACTACTCTCTTAAAGTAGTTATCCATTTTAACATGTTGATGCATAACATATTGATTGATTGATCAATTAATTGATTGATTAATTGATTGATTCACTGATTGATTGATTCATGCATTAAGTCTTTTACACAGTGTATGTAAATAACATAATATTTACATCATATTCATTTGCATATTAGTTATTTACATCCATTGTGTAAATTAGTTGATGTATGAATAAATTAATCAATATAAAGTATGACAACAAAGAGAACATGGAATTTATTTTTTATTGCAGCACAGCCAACTTGCTGTTTGCATGATGGAAGTAAACATGTTTGTGTGCTATTAGGAGTCATATTTATAGACACTTGGTAAACTCTTATTGGATAATTGACATGACCCCTGACCTTTCACCATATTGGCTCATTTCAAAAAGTAGTTCCTCTCTGAATCTGTATAATTTTAAAGTTTTCTGTCCAAATGGCTTGAAAAAGGACCTCTTTGAAATCTGTATTCAAATAATATGAAAAAAATGAGTTCCCCTCTGATATCTGTATTCAAATTTTTTTTTTTTTTACCATAATAGCTATTTTCTTTGACTTTTATCCCTGAGATATTCAAATAAAATCAGTTTTTCTTAAAGTTTATCCAAAACTATATTTTTCCGAGACCTGCTCTGACAGTTACATTTGCCAATAGCCTCTTCTCAGATCAGCATGACCACTGAGGTGGGAAAAGTGAGTGTTACTTGAATGTACAGCAAGACTGGTAGGCTAGTTGTCCCAATAACGTGAATGGAATTTAGTTATCACAGCTCAATTAGATTCTTGTCCATTACTTTTGTATTCCTTAGTGATGTTTTTTTTTAGCACAGGCAAAACCAGGGGGCCCCAACTAATGAAGCCAACCTGAAGGAGAGAGCTGAAGCAAGCAATTAACTACTCTACTTCTGGGGTTCCTTGTGTAACATGGCAAAAACAGGCCACACCAGTCGTCCAGAAAAACGTGTATACATCTCTTTTCTCAAGAAGCCCGAAAACTATGCCTGTGTACAGTAGGCCTATGTTATTGTAATGAATCATACTGGTCTTCCCGTATGTGGCTCTGTGCTACTGTACAGTTAGGGGATGTGAAACGGGAAGATGGAAGAGTGGGGTGGGACCTGCTTACCTTCTGGTGCAGGCGACCCACAGTTGCTTCTTAGTGGGCGCATTTCCTGGTATTCGTTTAGCATTCACTTTAACTTGAACCAACACAGAGAGTGAAACGTGACTGTTAAGTTGCAACTCATAACAGGATTTGAACCTTGTGTTTTACTCGTCTATCTGTTCTGTACTGTATCCCTAACCATTCGGTTCCATGCCTTAATCTAACCGCAGACCAGTTGCCAAAGAAGAGCTTGCACATACTGTACAGTCTGTTGTAGCGTTTTGGCGGGGTATGTTTTGAACCTGTGACCCCTGCTCTGTAGTCAGGCCGCTGATCCATACAAGTAGCTGTGTCTGCTACCCCTGGTGCATGTCGTCATAAAGTACAGTTGCTGAAATTGGTCGTCTTCTCATTGATAGATGAGAGGTTAGTTATGTCGGCCAAATGTCAAGAGGTGGACATTCGATTCCTCTCGGCCTATAGAATCTAGCTAGCCTCGTTTTGAGCAGTTTGGCGTTGAATAGTGTTGTTATAAACATAGAGAATATCCACCCCCATTCTTCCTCTATTGTGGCTGGTTTGTTACCTGTATCATAGGTTTGGGGAGGCGACCAATATTCAAACTGGTGGTTGTAGACTATGAGCCCGTTCAGGATCTGAATGTGTTAGTCCGAACCTGCAGCCCACATCGAGCACAGTTCACCCACAAACTTCTTACAGTATATCAGACCGCAGGCCTGTTTCACTCGTGCCTCATGCATATCCTCTTTCACTTGTACCTCACGCATATCCTGTGGACTCGTGAACTTTTTTACATCTGACCGTTTGCAACTAAATGAAAGGATTCAGTGTAGTATGATACTGTATGGAACTTCTAACCATTGTGTTACATTTGCCCTACTTTATCCAACTACGATTACACTGTAAAGCAAATATAAAAGTATAATATTAATTTTGAAACGAGCACCAAAAGAGCTACTAAGCACCTCACGCTCTGAACTCTGTAGATGTAGATTGCTATATTACTGAGATACCATGCATAGTTTTTTATGTACAAAGCAAAATGTACTTGGCAATGGGAAAAAAATAATTGTGACGATGGGCCCCTGGCGGTGGGCTGTGGCACATGGGTGGCAGACACACGTAGGCTACGCACAAACTAACGTACAGGGGTCTATTACCTTCGGTTGCAGGATGGGGACAATAATGATTTACCAAATGGAGGCTTGTGGCCTTATCAAGGTTGGTACACTACCTTTGTCCTCAGGCTAATCTACACTAAGTCCCTCATGGAGACATGCCTTTCCGATAACTATCCAGATCACACCTATGTACTGTACCATTTTGGTGGTGTAGGTTTTGAACCCGCTGTCCAGGTGCACTACTGCTCTAAATATGGATATCCCACGGCGGGGCGAGTGACCTTATCACGGTTGCTGTTGTTTCTACATAAGTTTTCGGGCTTCTACAGAAAAGAGCTTAAGCCAACACGTTTTTTTTTTTGTTCTGCGACTTCATTGGTCAAAAAGTGTGCAATCTTAGACTAACTTTTTTTTTAACCTAGAATTTTACCAGAGGCTGGATAAGGGGAATAACAATGTTCACCTCAAATCTCTAGGCTACACCTATTTGTAGGCTACCTTACATGAGATGCCGGATGTGCATAAAGGGTGCTGCCAAACAGGGCTTTGTTAGTAGGCCTAGTTTAACATTGTTTTATTGTGAAATACCTGAATGAAAATGTCAGTCCCTTTAATCTTTTTTTCCTCACTATGTGCTCTACTTTTGGTCGACCTGTGTATTGGCGGCACTGTTTGATGCTGTGCTGGGGACATTCCATTACTCATCAAATAATAAAGATTTTATGGTGGTGTCATTGCTTGCCTTTGAATTGCACTGATATTGCTGTCCTCTCAAATGCAAAGAATTCCCGTCCTACACCAATCCCCTTACGAGGCAGTACGGAAGAGCATTAGGCCCAACAACTGAGTTTATTATTTTTTTAAGCTTCTGAGTTTAAAGTCAGAATTTCTGACTTTAATGTCAAATTCAATTTTACGTTAACGAGAGCACTGCCTTACGGAAGAGCATAGGGCCAACAGCTGAGTTTTTTTTGTTTTTTTTTAAGCTTCTGAGTTTAAAGTCAGAAATTCTGACATTTTTTCTCAGAAGTTATTTATGACTTTTTTCTCAGAAATTCTCACTTTTAAAGTCAGAAATTTCTCAGAAATTCTGACTTTAATCTCAGAAATTCTGACTTTAATCTCAGAAGTTATTTCTGGCTTTTTTCTCAGAAATTCTGACAAAAAAGTCAGAAATTCTGAGAAAAAAGTCAGAAATAAGTAATGTAAATAAATAGCCTAGTCAAATGTCGTAGGCCTATTCAGCATAGATGCTTTCTTAAAGCATCCCCAGTGTCTACGTTGTGACGTTTGTGCTACACAGTAGGCTGGCATGAAGAAGACAAGTAGTATAGCCTACAAGTAGACAACAAAGCACGAGCAAATACATTATCATTGTCATATTCACGCTGAATGCAATCACACGCCGTCAGCGTTCAGATTGGAGATGTTGACATGAAGTGTCACTTCCTATTCGTGAAATCAATTCCTTTTATAGTTATGGGCTGCTCCTCAAACAAATCCGCACTAGACAGAACCTGTACAGCATTATTTTTCCGGGTTGGCCAGTCATGTTGAATGAGACGTACGGGACTGTGTCTATCTGAAGATTTACTACACATACCGACCAACTTCAGGTGGATATTGAGTCATTTTCGAAGGTAAGTCAAACTGAGTTTAGTTTAACTAATTTTGCGCATGCAGGTTGTTTTGCAAAGTTTTTGTCGAGTCAGTTTTCTGCGTGAAGGCTAAATTATGTGACCGCCTTCTTATATTACAGAATGTGAAGTAGGCTACCACAAAAGCGACTTTCGTCGCATCAGTCTCCACCACTGAGAAAAAATATAATAAAATAATACGCCAATGGGCTATGACGCGCAAGGTGTTGTCTTGTTTGATCACTGTACAACTAATCCTAGGTGGCCTTGTTGATGAGTAATAAATTGCATACTTTTCCGTAGGCCTACCAATGCTTCCTTTCAAAATAGCAATTCCACTTCCTCATTTTATTTATTCAAAACACGCAATCTTTAGTTCCGTCATTCATTTTGTTAAACCTGGCCAACCTCAGTTGTATTAAATATATTTTTAAATAGCATACGCAAAGGAAGATCTGCAACACTATTGAACTAGGGCTAAAACACTACAATAATTCAAAAACATTCAATTACACTATAGGCCTTTCAGTAGTATGCGTTTTTAGGTTTCAACTGAAACAGTGTAAAACAATCCAATGTAAAACATCAGTTCAAACCAGAAGTCCAAAGTAGAGGCTACACTCCCACTTGTGCTTGTCACAGGAGGATGGCAAAATAATAATGCATACAAAACAATGAGAAATTATTGAATTGGCAATTTGATGCTGACAATAATTAACCATAATTAATTAGTATCAAAAGTACTACATGATCAAACTATAAATAGGAATGCAGCCATTATCATTGACAGTAACTTTGTAGTCTATACTGCCTATTAATCAGAGAAATAGCGAGGTTTTCTCTCCTCCCACATGCATATTGTGAAAATGTGACTTAAGTAAGGGCCACCTGTTGGATTAGACTTCTATCAGATCTATATCTGCAGTACTGTGAACCTAAATACCAGGTGTAACACAATAGCACACTGTACCTTCATGGCTGTGATGTGCTTCAGCATTTGATCCATCCCAGGTCTAAACACTTTATCCAACTATTCAACTAGTTTATGTAGATTGACTCAACCTAATACTACTAACACTCAACCTACTAATAACTGCATGTGATTGAGAAACTTAACTTATCCTTTGTTTCACAATTCACATTGGACACCATGAGGTCACCATCATTTGGTCAGTGAGACTCAGCCTGGTCAGTGAGACTCAGCCTGGTCAGTGAGACTCAGCCTGGTCAGTGAGACTCAGCCTGGTCAGTGAGACTCAGCCTGGTCAGTGAGACTCAGCCTGGTCAGTGAGACTCAGCCTGGTCAGTGAGACTCAACCTGGTCAGTGAGACTCAGCCTGGTCAGTGAGACTCAGCCTGGTCAGTGAGGGCTGTGTCATTCCTGAGGTGCTGCAGTGTCCCTGTAGTGGTGCTGCTTGTGGGACTAGTGAGTGTGTTTGCATAATGCTTTTTCTAGGCCTCAGGGGGTGTTTCTCATGAGTCAGAGTCAAAACTGTGTGTGTGACAGTGTGGTTGCATCTGTGCATCTAGGCATAAAGTAGCCTATTTTAAAACACTCACATATACACTAAGATTTAGCATTTTGCAGAGTGAGTATAGTACAGTGATGGTGACTGTATTCTTGTGTTTTACCATCATCATAAGCGGCCCAATCGCCTGTTCATATATTATGTTGTTTACTTATCATTAACTATACTGCCAGAGGCAGAACAGAGACAGAAAAAGAGAAATGCACAGGAAATACCAGCCTCTTGCTTTTCTCTACTTCCTGGATGGCTTCTTTGAGCTTGGAGCTCACGGTTGAAAAGTCTATGCATTCTCTACAACCACACATCCGTCTCAAACTGCAGAACCCTGCTTAAAGCTTGGGTGAACTCAGACCCAAAGCCCTCAAACAGTAAGATTGCCCAGTATTGTGGGCTTTATTAATCATCACAGTCCATTTCATCCTCAAAATAGCAGCAAACATATAGGAATTGGATGGCTGATTTCATGGTTAGTAAAGATGAACTCTACAGCTGTTTAAAGAGCAAATGGGCCAGTGATCAGCTTGTCAAATTCTCTTATTTAGCTGAGTATTCAACAACTTTATAGTCACTGATGTAATTACAGTGTAACATTAGTCATTGTTATACTGTATTAGATAACCTTTAAACTGACCCTAGCCTATAAACACAATGGTACCAGTGAGTATACATTACACAATGTATACTTACAGTACTTAATACTTACGTAAAAATGCAATACTTATAAAGTACGCCTGCGTCCGAGAGAACCCTATCATACACAGACGCATGAAGGGATATCTGCTTTAACATTGAAAAGGGCTTGTGAGAGCAGAAGCCACTGTTTTGTTTTAGAGGTTATTTGTGCATGTAGAGGAGGCACTACAACAATGCTTGCTATAATAACATTATGAAGTTGTGCTACAGACTCACAAATCGATTCATCTTTGTAACCTAATTTAGCCCTCTCTGTCACAATTGATTATTGTGTGGGTCAAATAAAAAATACACTGTGTGCAGAGTAGCCTATACACTACTGCGCAAAATGTCAACCGTGATCTGTCGTTTGCTGGTGGTTAGGATCTGAATAAAGGCCCGGAGCGTGGCAGACCGTGCTCTGCATGCTCATTGGGAGACGCGCGGCGGTTGGGCTCAGTCAGAGTGAATACATGCACGGTCACGCCACCGGGCAGCAAGTCCTCACAGGCTCCTCGGCCCCTTAGGTTGACATCACACCTCTCATGTTGCAGCTCTGAGCATTTTTCCTGTGCTGTTTTGTGTCTTCTCGTGTCCATGACATGGGTATGTGGATACTGGGGTTGCGTTGTGAGGGGTTGCCGGTGTGGTGGGGTGGGGGTGTCTGTGGTGAGGAGGGGGGGGGGGGGGGTTGTAAGGTGTTGCTGTGTACACATTTTCCACACATTTTTCAGTTTGAGCGGGAAGTTTTGAATGGCAGGAAAGGTAGTTACACACACACCCACATGCATGCATGCACTCGCACGCACACATGCACACACACGCGTGCACACACACACACACACACACACACACACACACACACACACTCAAACATACATTTTATGTATATGTATAATGTATAATGTTGGTTTTGCATAAAGTACAGTAACTGACCTACATTTACAGACATGCTACATATTGTAAATGCAGAGCTATCTGTGAAATACTTAGTAGGCCAAGTAGTAGTAGTACAAGTAGAAGTAGTAGTAGTAGTAGAAGTTTTATTTGACGGTTGATTAAAAAAATACAATGTACCTTGTACTGTACATGCAATTCATGGTACTTAACTGCAGGCCCATTGTTGATTAATTGTGAATAAGGTGCATTTGATTTATTTCTGTTCAGTTTTTAAATACTATTGACAGTATTTGCAAATGATATGTGACCCAGCTGCTGTACCTTTATCACAACAGTCTAGTCTGTACAAGACACAATTATGTGTCTCTGAAAGAGTTACTTCGCTTTCATGTTATCTTGATCAAAGCCATGTTGATGCAAATAGAGATTAAATGTCTGCAGGTTGTTTCTTTCTGAACTGAACAGATAGGGATGTAGGTTGCACATCCCTGCTCAGCCTCATACACACCTGTCAGTGTGATAGTCTTGACAGATGGTGGAACAATCTTAAACGTTTGAAGCATCAGAGGTTATTTGCAGAGAATATGTACAGTGGCTGGCTTCTGGCTCCTCAACCTTGCAGCAACAACAGAGTAATAATACAAGATAATAATAAAAACAGCACAACACAGTACAATAGACTATCACTAAGTATGGTGTGCCTAAAGTGTATGGTGTGTGAAAAGTGCAAATGTGCATTGTTTGCATGTTAGTGTGTGTTGTGTATGCACAGTCTGATTGTGAGTGTGTGTGTGTGTGTGTGTATGTGTGTGTGTGTGTGTGTCAGGCAATAGGCCGTGTCCATTGTTCAAAAGCCTGGTTGGTTGCCTGGTGGAAAAAGCTGTCCCCGAGCCTACAGGTGCAGGACTTGAGACTGTGAACCAGGTTGTGATTGGGTTGGCCGGGGTCTGTGACGATCCTCCCCCCCGTAGGCGGGGGTCTGTGACGATCCTCCCCCCCGTAGGCGGGGGTCTGTGACGATCCTCCCCCCCGTAGGCGGGGGTCTGTGACGATCCTCCCCCCCGTAGGCGGGGGTCTGTGACGATCCTCCCCCACGTAGGCGGGGGTCTGTGACGATCCTCCCCCCCGTAGGCGGGGGTCTGTGACGATCCTCCCCCCCGTAGGCGGGGGTCTGTGACGATCCTCCGGGCTTTACTGGCCTTCCCTGTTGTCTAGCTTCTGGATGGAGGAAAGATCACCTCCACTGATCAAAGCCAAAGTCAAGTTTATTGGTCCCACTACATCATGTGACATGTACAAAGACCAGTGAAATGTTGTTCAGTTAGCTCAGATTGTGCACACGCTAAGAAATGTAGAGAGGTAAAAAAAAGAAGGAAAAAAAGGATATAAAAAAGGATATAGAGAATGCACTGGGCAGTGAGCGCCACCCTCTGCAGCGCTCTGCAGTTGAAGGCAGAGCACTTCCCTCACCGCGCTGTGTTTCCAGTCAGGAGGGGTTCAGTTGTGTCGTTCAGTACAGCGTGTTACAGCAGAAGCCTCGGCGCTGTCCGTCAGGCTCCTAGTGTTTTGATCCTATGCCTGTGCAGTGTTTGATTGTAAGCATTTTCAAACACATGGTGATCCACAGTAACAGGCGTGCTGAATCCCACATAATACAGGTCCTCATTTAAAGCTTCATAGAACTACACAGATGAGGAATTTCCTTTTTGTGTTTATCCAAACGCTGTTTCCTTGATAACTGGTGTCAGAACTGACTGACTCAAAAATTATAATAGTATGGACACAGGTTTAAGAATTATCTTACTGTATTTGCATGCACAAGTCATTTCAAGTATACGAATACAATCATTTGTAATGTCTAACTTGTCAAAGTTATAACGTTATTATAATGTTTCAAATGCAGCCTGTAAAAATGGATCTCACCCAAAACCCAGATCCATTTATGAGAGATACATATACTAGAAATGTTGAAATGTACAGAATTTCAAGACTGAAGTTACAGTAGTTGTGTGAAGTAATTCCGATTTATTCATTGCAGCTACAGAGTCCCAGTTACATGGGTGCTCATCTCAGCCTACTGTACTTGTAGAGCAATGTCAACACCTGCATATTTTACCCCAATACCAATATCGAATGTTTATAAACTTTTGTATTATAAAGACAGGTCATACAGTAACTGCTTCTCTGAGCCAATGCATTTGCTGAGTTGGGTTTTCCATTGAAACAACAGCACCATATGGTCAAACAGGATGTCCTTTATGTGGTCTTGAGACCGCCAGAGACAGACCACAAGATCAAAACTCCATGAAGTGTTGAAATTATTAAAATAAATGGTAAAAAATATAAATATTCAACAGTGTTGAAAACAGCTCACTTCTCTAAATACTGTGGCATAAAATATAAACCTAAAATATAACATAAGTGATGTTTATAGAATAGTTATACCTGTACACCATGTGCACTATCCAATAACCCACTAACTAAGCCAATTGTGTAGGCAGCACAGCGTTTTTGTCAAAAGTTGTCATGTCTTTGGATTGAAATGTCCATATGTAATAAAAACGTTACTGCTGCTACTTATGCGAAGGAACACGTCTCTCCTGTAGGACAAAGCATCTCACAGGAAATTGGGAAAAACATGAAAACTTAGGGCTTGTTTCTCAAACTTAGGAAACAACATAAGGCTTTAGCCCCTTTGAGCCTTGCACACCTAATCACAACGGTGATTTCTACCCCCTAGTTCCCGTTCCGTCCACCAGAGTGAGACATAACACTAATGAACACACATGAGTTTCTCACAGCCTTTTCAATCAGCCTGCCTCCTGAGAGTACCAGCCACCAGATTATTAATAAACATCCTTGAATCTCTGATGTACCCCCCTCAGCCCCCCCCCCCCCCCCCTCCGAGTGGCTCTTCAAAAAACCTGCCCTGGTTTTGGTGACCTGGTTGCAGTTCCTCCCAAAAAAGACAGAGAGAAAAAAGTGTCAAAATGCAGTTGATATTTTTGGAATGCCACTATGCACAGGCACAGCTGTCTACTGAGATGGATTAAAGCTTGCACATGTTTAATGAAATGGGATCTAAGTGTGTAAACACCAAACTAGTAAATATGCTTTCATGGAGAAAACATTTTAAAGAAAATTCAGCATTGTATGACGTTCATTTGTTTCTCCAAATATGTGAATGTAGAATCATTGATTTTTAAATTGTGAATGTAATGACGGTCGAAAATATGATATTACTTTTCTTAGAGGAAGATATTATATTACTTTTCATAGAGGTTTACCCCCATTCTGACAAAAATAGTGATGGTACAGTAGGAGGCAGAAAAGTCATTGGTGGTGTGGGGTTGTGAGAGAGACTGTAGAGGAGGGCAGGTGTGTGGGTTCTTGTCAACATGTTGGTTTTTGTTGGAGCATTTTATGTCTCCAGTATAAAAGTATTCATGTCTGCGTTGCATTTGATATAATCTGTATGTGTGTGTGTGTGTGTGTGTGTGTCCAGGTGGGGATTGAACCACCAACCCTCACCATGGGAACCCAGACATAAACCGCTAGACCGAAGTGGAACTTCCTGGGAAGTCTCTGAGAACTGGGACGATATTTGAGTTTTTAAAATCGCATGCAGCATCACATCAAGCCAATCTACCTGCTACATGCGTGTGTCTGCATTTTGTCTGTCTGTGTGTGTGTGTGTGTTATATCTGTCAAGCTCACAATCAGGAACAAGAGGACACAATAAGGAGAAAACCCTTGACAGGGAGAGAGAGGATGACTGTTAAGGGCCGGTCCATTCTCCATTTTAATGCGTACCTCGAAAACACCTGTGCAAGAGAATTATGCATTACGAATACAAACGTTGTGTGTTAATGCTTTTCTAAGCATTTTGTAAGGAGATGCCTTATGGGTAATAATATAACAGTGAGGAAGGCTGGTAATGGATGGGTCCCAGGTTCAAAGCCAGCTACTATGTATGTGCAACTGTTTTGTTTCACTAAGGATTTTCATTCGACTAACCCAAACCAAGCTGAGTGCCTAAACCCTAACCGGGTTCCCATTGTGTATTATGTTAGCTGTTATGTTAGCTGTGTTGCTTGAGTTAGTGTTAGATCGAATACAGTGTCAAGTGTGGCATGTAAATGCATCTTTGTCAGTGAGCCCTTGTGCCAGTGTGTCTAAGAATATTTTGGAAGCACTGATACCGTCCTAATCTGAATTCTAGGGGGTTGTGCCGACTACTAAAACACACACATTTTGTGACAGTATAATCTATTTACATTTAGACACAATACAAAATATTTGAAGATGTATAACATGCACCTGCACTAGCATAGATAAGCATGTAGTGCAAAGTCAAGGTAAGCTTCTAGGACTCAGAAATGTACCCTGTGTCAGTGTTATTGGTGCGTGTTGATGCCCCCCCCCGTCTCCACACCACTGCCCTGCAGCACGCCACTCCCCCCCTGCAGAGCCAGCAGCTCACGCTGGCGTGGAGACTAACACGACATGGCGTGACGCTTGGCGAATCTGGGTCAAGTCCACTGCCTCCTCTTCTCTCTGGTCTTGGCGTCTGCTTTGCCTGACCTCACGTGACACATCCACCCCCTCCCCCTGTGTGTGTGCGTGTGTGCGTGTGTGTGTGTGTTAGGAGGAGAAGAGAGAGGAAGGGGTGTATCATTGGCTGAGGATGATGTAGTAGTGTGTGTGTGTGTGTGTGTGTGTGTGTGTGTGTGTGTGTGTGTGTAAAAGTCAGGGAGGGAGGTGGGGGTGTTTTTTCATAGTAGTAGTAGTAGTACTAGTAGTAGTAGTAGTAGTACACTGTAGTAGTAGTAATAGCACCTATGTACATGCACACCCACACTCACACATAGCAATGTGGGTCATCACAAAGTTTGGATCAACAAGATAGAGCATCTCTCTCTTCTGTTCTCTTCAACTACAGCGGGACATATCAACATTGTTTACTGTCAATATTTAAACCACTTTATCTTCACTCATTAAAACCACCTGGCAGCTAAGAGTTTCTAAAAATAGCATTCAGACAACCTCTCACAACCTCAAAGCCCTCCCCCCATCTTTTCAAAGCTTGTTTTGCTTTTGATGCTATTACAGAACCAACTGCTTGATTGTTATTATACAATCCTGTTCCGCATTCGAGTAAAGACTTCAATCTGCATGCATGTATTCATGTATCTCCTTTCAAGTCTTATTGCTGTATCCTGTAAAGAAGCTCTCTCCTCTCAGCCTGCTAAAGCTCCTCTCTCATTGGCTAGTTGTCTGTTTTCAGCGCAGATGGCTTTTTTTGGGCTCCATGGTTACAGCAGAATGCTGAGTTAACCCTCTCAGCCAATGATAGCACAGGGTGGGGAGCTGTAGGCGAATGAGGGAGTTTCAGATCATATGTAGGCCCCTCCTACCATTCGCGACCAACCCCCCATCAACAGCCAGCCAACTCACAGGGGTGAGAGGGTGTGGGGGTGACATTGAGGGGTGGGGCATGCTGGGATCAAAACAATAACAACAGTGATGTCATTGACCCAGTGGGCGGCTGTATGTATCCCTGACAACAGTACTTTTAAATGAGCTTAGAGCCGTGTGTATGAAAGAGGTTTAGCTGTCACGTACAGTACATCTTGTACTCTCACGTATGTCATAAACATGTCATAAACAGTGTCCCCACATGCAAACACATGTGCGCGTGCACACACACACACACACACACACACACACACACACACACACACACACAGACACACACACCCTTCTGCCCCCTACTGAAAGTATCGCTCCACATCTCATAAATATATTGTACCATGCTCATCATTTCCAGTATGGCTATAGCGATTTGAATCATTGAGGCAGAAGAGCAAGTTCAATAAGTCTGGTTGGTATAACTAAATGCCTCCCTCTTGCTGAATTAACATGGTTGATCTAGAAGCCCTGAGAAAATCCCACATATTTTGCACTGAAATTGTAAGCTGGTCATTAGCATGCTAATGGGATGAATGGGTTAGAATAAGCCGGTACATAGCTAAAAAACAACAACAACAAAAAACAAAAACAAACATGCATCTATCCCCCTGAGGCATGTGTCGCTGGCAAACTCCATGAATTAAATGGCATATTGTAGGCCTGAAAATGTTTATCTTAGATGCTACACTGCAGCCAATTAGTAGCCGGCTAATGAGCCTAATCCAATGTTTTCCCCTTTATTGCTAAACTGGCTAACTGCAGGTCCACTGGCCAGCAGGCTTAAGTTTGAGAAAAGTCAGTTGTTTAAGTTATCCAAACACATTACCTCACCCACTCCAAACTGCTTCGGTCGACTTAAAAAACAAAAATAGTAGTTTTTTTGTTTTGTTCAATTGGTTTACAATTAAGATTTAGATGGAACTGGTTTACTGTAATGCTACTTTGGGTAAGTTTATTTTTTATTATATTATTCCTCAAGCATTGTCCTTACTGTAACATTAGAGACTACAAATCTGTTTCTGAACTGAAGGAATGATCCATTTGTAGCTCAGGAGGAGGTGGATGTTCTCACGGTTAAGTAGGACATTATCTCCATACATATTGAAGAAGTGGACGAGGCTCTTGACCATAAGTTGATCTTGATCACATTTTAGTTTCGGGACAAACCAGTCTTTGACCTCTACAGGCATCTGCACACCTTGTAGCTCAGCATCAAGGTGACTGCTCCTCTAAGCTTTCTCAGTGTCAGACTGGCAGCTAGGGGGCAGTAGAGGACAGCGGTAGAAGCCCTGCAGTGAGTGAGCAACCACCCCCTATAGCCAGGGACACTCATTAGTCCTACAGACAGGAGTGGATAGCTGTGCTACTCATCATTGCCTGGTCACATTCAGCTTGGCCCTAGCCCGGTATTCCCAGGGGGTTAGGGAGTGGGAAGTCATCGGAAATCGGGAAAAATATAGTCATGATATAATAGCATACTTCAACTTACCCTTTCCCTGCCAACTCATGAGTGTGGCTTGGGAAACAGTGCCTGTGTATGTGAGTGTGAGAATGAGAGAATGTTTCTGTGTGTGTGTGTGTGTGTGTGTGTGTGTGTGTGTGTGTGTGTGTGTGTGTGTGTGTGTGTGTGTGTGTGTGTGTGTGCGCGCGCAGTAAGGTTAACAGATACGCTCCGGTCACGCTCCGGAAGTATACTTCGGGGATGAGGGAGAAGGAAATGGGTTTGGCTCTGCACCAGTCTCAGGACAGCTCACAGCACAGTCACGCTGTGAGGTCACACTGTGAGGTCACGCTGTGAGGTCATCCATGTTCATGCGGTCGCGCTGCAGCCCAGAGGGGCTGGGATAGAACGATCATCTCGTAATTGGTTCAGCCGCATTTTACCAACAGCGATAGTCAGTGGACTGTCAAGAGTGGCAGTGGAAAGGAAGCATCATAGAGGGGCTGGGTGGAGGAGGTGCCAGTATCAGGGGGGGGTTGTTTTGAGAACCCTGTCTATCTCTATCTCCCATTCTACCCCCCTTATTTGATATTTCCATCTCTCTCTCTTTTCCCTCACTATCCCTCTCTATCTCTGTCTCACCATCACTCCCTCTCATTATCTGTCTCTACCCTCTAGTCTCCTCTAGTCTCTCCCCCTCTAGTCTCCTCTAGTCTCTCCCCCTCTAGTTTCCTCTAGTCTCTACTCCTCTAGTCTCCTCTAGTCTCTCCCCCTCTAGTCTCCACCCCTCTAGTCTCTCCCCCTCTAGTCTCCTCTAGTCTCTACCCCTCTAGTCTCCTCTAGTCTCTCCCTCTCTAGTCTCCTCTAGTCTCTACTCCTCTAGTTTCCTCTAGTCTCTCCCCCTCTAGTCTCCTCTAGTCTCTACTCCTCTAGTCTCCACCCCTCTAGTCTCCTCTAGTCTCTCCCCCTCTAGTCTCCACCCCTCTAGTATCTCCCCCTCTAGTCTCCTCTAGTCTCTCCCCCTCTAGTCTCCTCTAGTCTCTCCCCCTCTAGTCTCCTCTAGTCTCTCCCCCTCTAGTCTCCTCTAGTATCTCCCCCTCTAGTCTCCTCTAGTCTCTCCCCCTCTAGTCTTCTCTAGTCTCGCCCCTCCACCCCTCTCTTCCTCCTCCCTGTGTCCTCTGTTCCCCTCAGCCCTTCAGTGCCAGCTGGGTGGTGTCAGGCTGCTGGTACTGACCAGATGTGACAGCACTGAGAGTGCAGGTGGCACAGAGAGAGGGTCAGGCACACACACACACATGCACACACACACACGCACACACACATGCACATGCACACACACACATGCACACACATACACACACACACATGCACACACACACATGCACACATACATACACCTACACACGCATTATGCACACATGCACGCACGCACTCAAACACACACACGCATACGCACACGCACACACACACACACACACGCACACACACACACACACACACACACTCAGACATGCATAACCAGACAAGCATGCACACCAACACACTCACACGCATAAACATAAATACCGTACAATTAGAGCACATATAATTAGAGGCAGATAGCCTGGTGTGTAACCCTGTAAACAATGTTTATTGAAACGTCCTTTATAAATCATATGTATTATTATTGTTGTCATTATTATGAATGTACAGATACAGTGGGCTTACAGTAGCCTTGAACTGGGGCACAATAAGAGTAACACATACTCGGTAATGCCCACAGGAATAGGGGGAGGGAGAAATAAGAGAAGCAGTCGTCTACGTGTGATCTGACCAATCCCATCCTTCTATTTGCAGGTGGTTAATTGGCCGGCATGGGGAACCTGATCAAGGTGTTGACAAGGGACTTAGATAACAATGCTGGGAACTTCTTCCTGGACTTTGAGAGTAAGTGATGTGCGGATGCACACACACACACACACGCGCACGCACGCACACACACAGACACACACACTTCCATTCTCTAAGATCTACAGTATTTATGTTTACAATGTAGAACAGCTGTAGGGAACATCATGTATATATATTTATATATATATATACAGTATGTATGCCATATATAGCATACATACTATGATATGTAATGAACTAAGTAAATATAGGTTTAGTTCACTTCAGGCAAAGTTGAAAGCAGGGTTAGAAAATTGGATCTGTACAGTCAGGAGGTAGCAGACACAGAGGGAAAATAAACCCCAGGGAGCATCCTGTGAATCTGTTCAGGATACTGGACCCTCCTACTGTACCAAATGTGGAATTCGAGGAATTCTAGGTCAGGTATTTTTAGGTGGAGGCACAGCGAGATCTGGTGGAGCTCTGCCTACTAGGGAATCTGATTGGAAGATTGTTGCCGCAGAAAAACCTCCTCCTACTCCTGATTTCTCTCTCCCCTCTCTCCGCTCTCTCCTCTCCGCTCTCTCCTCTCCCCTCTCTCCTCTCCACCTCGGTCTCTCCGTTCTCCCATCTCCTTCATCTCTGTCTCCCTTTCTATCAGCCCACATCCATCTCTCTGTTTTTCTCTCTCTTGTGTAGGTTTTGCTGCTTTGGTCAGAATGTGTGATTAGCTGGAGGGTAGTGCTTATAGGAGTTGGCAAGAAGGGAGAGAGGGAGTGGGGTTCAGAAGCCATTGTGGAATGGCTAAACCGTGGTTTAGGGGCCCACAAGGTGGATTTAGAGAGGAAGACGCCACTATACCACAGAAACCAACCTGTTATGAAGAAAAATATTATGATCAGATTATGAATTATAATTCATACAGTGATTTTTAGTACCTTTAAGATAACAACTGTTGGCCTTTCTCCAGGTTTCTGCTAAACCTAGGTTAAATGTTGTGGCTGACGATCCAATCTTTGTATCACTAAACCAGAGTTCCCTATCGAGGGAGTTGTTAACAATTTGTGTTTTTAGAAAATGGTGTAGGGCTTGACCCTGGTCTGGAGGTAGGAAGGAGCTGTTCCTTTCATTGCCCTACAGGCTAGTACCAGAGTCTTAAACTGAATGCACTCTGCTACTGTATAGAACGGAGAAGGGAAGTTTTGTGTGAGAACTTGGGGTTAGGGATACTTACAGTTAATCGATAAGCGATTCATGGTCATTAAGGATTTGCTCGAGCACGGGAACTTTACCTGACTATCAAACACATTGTTTGATAGTAGACCACGTTGTTTGATAGTAGATTGAGTATATTTCACGTGTTTGAGCAAATCTTTAACGACCATGAATCGCTTATCGATTAATTGTTAACATCCCTACTTGGGGTGGTTGAACACCAGCTTTCTGGACAAGCTCCAGAGGTGTGATGGCCGGTGCCGGGGCTCCAGCAGGGAGGGAGTTGCAGTCATCCAGGCAGGGGATGACAAGAGCCTGGATGAGCACCTTCTGCGTTTCGTCGTTCACAGATGTTGTAGAGCAGGAATCTGCAGGAGCGTGTAACCGATGCAATGTTTGCCGAGAATGACAGTTGGTCGTCCAGGGTCACACCTAGATTCCTCGCGGTCCGAGCTGGCGTCACCACGGCATCGTCAATGTTGATGGACAGGTCATGGTCGGTCACATAGAAAGAATAGGGATAACAGTCTACCCGCTTATGGCTAATTGATGATGTAAAAAAATGACCAATGATTTTGAATGAACAACTCTGGAGATTTGAATTGACAGGGTATTATTATCCATGCTTTGAGAAAATATTTCATTTGAGTTGAACACATGATGGCGCAATACACAACCCCTGAATGGTGGAGAGTTGCAGCAGCGCCCAATTCTGGAGGCTGACAGTTTGGACGAGAAGCAAATTGTGCACTTCTTCTCAACCGCCGGTCTGACAGTCTACAGACTGCTTACAACACTCACAAACCTCTGAGCATAGGCATCATTCTCAACAAAAATGTAGATTAGGATTAGGCTATTTAGCCTTGTATTTAGTTGAATTAAATGCAGGCTACTAGTTAATATAGTAACTGTATAATGTTAGAGTGAGTATAATGTTTTAATAATAATCTGGGTCTTGTTGAGTAGCATAGTCTATGTGCTGTAATGGTGACTGTGTGAATGGCTGTAGATTCCTGATTGTTCATCAGAGAGTAATGCAACCTCGATGGCTAGCAAGCTGACTGGAGCTATTTTTTTATATATATATATATATATATATATATATATATATATGAAGTGTAGTTTTGATGTATAACGTGTATGTGTGTGTGTGTGTGTGTGTGTGTGTGTGAGATAGAGAGAGAGAATATGTGTGTGTGTGTGTGTGCGTGTGTCTTCTTTGGGCTTGTTCCTTTACCAATGGTTGATATTATTTTCTCCAAATTCCAAAAAGGATGCATTCTACCAACACTACCATCTTGCTCTCAATGATGCTCTTGATAAATGCAGTCACTCTCTTCTAGCAATGCTGAATACTCAGCACTATCACATTCAAGGTACATACTGTACTCCCAACAGTGGGCGCGTTCATAAATGCGCTCGGAGCGTAATTGGAGAGCTCTCTAGTCGTAAATTCAGAGCGCTCCGAGCATCTCCATGCGAAAATTCAGAGCACTGCACTCTGGGAGGACTCACAGCGCACACTGGGCCTTCTGACTGAAAAGACGGTTTGTCTGAGCCAACCGACCGTTCATAAATTAACTGATTTCAGAACGCTCTATGACATTTATGCAGTGTAATGATAACATCGCTCCACAGGCGTCCGTTCACTGCCGCTCTGTTCTCCTCCAGATGCTCAGCCCACAGAGGCAGAGAGGGCGCTGTGGGAGCAGGTGAACAAGGTGCTGATGGAGGCCATGGCCATACTGGATGACCTACAGTCCTACCATGGAGCCGGAGAAGAGATTCGACAGGTGGGAGAAACATCTGTGTTAGGCTGCTAATCTGCTGGTTACCCAGTTATACACTGGATGTGATTAAGCATCAAGGCAAGTGCTTTACAGAGGCAAAATTATAAAAAAAAATACATTCAGTCAATTAAGTATTACATTAAAATCACAAGAATAAAACAAGACAATAAAAACACATTTAAAAAACAAAGGACAATTAAAACAGGATAATGAAAATTAAGAATTAAACACTGTAGTAAACAATAATGTTTTCAGCCCTGATTTTAATGAGCTGACAGTTTGAGCAGACCTCAGGTGTTCAGGAAGTTTGTTCCAGAGTTGAGGAGCATAATAACTGAACACTGCTTCACTTTGCTTGGTTCTAATTCTGGGAACACACAGTAACCCTGTCCCAGATGATCTGAGGGGTCTGGATGCTTCATAGGGAACCAATAAATCATGCAAGTATTTTGGTCCAAAACAATTTAGTGCTTTGTAGACCAGCAATAAGATTTTTAAATCTATCCTTTGTCTCACAGGAAGCCAGTGTAGTGATTTGAGAACCGGTGTGATATGGTCCAACATGGAAGATCATGTGAAGTTGGTTCTAAAACGCTTCTAAATTATTATAAGTTTAAATCAGTTTATTTGTGTACAGGGTCTGGGTACACTGTACAATGAATGCTTGCTTGAGAGCTTCCCCTCACACAGACAGTAAAATAAACAATAAAATAAAACAACACTATAAAACTATTAAAAACAGTAGTATACTGAGTTTGACAATGTACCTACAGTAGCCACTTTGACAAATTCATACAGTGCATTACAGCTACTGTATGTACATTATCTCTGGTTTTTCATTTTTTAGATACAGTAAGCTCAAGTTCAGCTCGATACTGTTCACGGTTGCTACGGTAACAGGGGAACCAAGGGCTGCATGTACCAAGGTGTCAATGTGTTTCTTTTTTGGTGCTGTGCATGAATGATCAATTTGGCTTGAGGTTGGACTAAATTGGGATAATGCTATCAACTAATGAGTGGGACATTAGTTCAGGCAACTATTACTGTTATTGTAATCTAATAACTTAATATTTTAAGTTAATAGAGCCAGTTGTGACACAAGAGACACACAAATGAATACACACAATAATTAATTAAAGACATAAACAACAAAACAAAGAAAGAGTAGCCTAAATAAAATAACTAATGAAACGATAACAATGAATAATTGGAACGATATGGAGTGGACTATTTTTTGTGCACATTCTTCTCCTGCTTCTCCTTCACCTGCTTCTCTGTTCTCTTTGGAAAATAACACCCCCTTCTCTCTCTCCCTCTTCTCACATCTCCCTTTCTCATTCTCTTCTCTCTTTACACCTCTTCATCACTCCATCTCTCTTTCTCACACCATGTCTTACTCTGCCTCTTTCCATATCTTCCTTCCCTTCTTCACTTTACTCTCTCCTCTCCCTCTATTCCTCCGTCTCTCTCCTCTTTCTCTCTCCATCTCTCTTTTTTTTTTCTCTCTCTCTTCCTCCTCTCCATCTCCATCCCTCCCTCCCTCTCCCCAGGCCATACAGAACCCCAGTGAGGACCAGGTCCAGGAGAGGGCCTGGGCTGCTGTGATGCCGCTGGTGGGAAAACTAAAGAAGTTCTACGAGTTCTCTCTGAGGTTAGGTAGGTACGCCACAACAACCAGTAACTCCCTAATGGAGTTAAAGACAAGAGCACCGCCCACAATCACCCTGGCAAGTCCAATAAAACCACCTAGCCATTCAACGAGACAAAACAACTAAGCATACTGTACACACAGGATAGCAGTGCAGGGAACATAAGATACACATCTAGGATATTTGACACATATATTATACACTAAATATATAACTACAATATTGAGAACAAGTAATACCCCTGACTAAACAGTCCACCTACTAGGGTTATGGACACCACTGGTAGTGGATGAACAGTCCTGGCTGGCAGTGAGATGTTTAGATGTATTATTATGAGCAGCTGCTGGCAGCCTCAGAGGTTTGGGAGCTGCTGCTCGCTCTGCTGAAGGATGCACACTGACTGGTGGGAGGCGGTCTGATCTGAGTTATGGGAAATTGTCGAATAGTCTATAGAGGACCACACACAGTCCTCATATTGTAACGCCAAACTCAGTCCATCATCACACATGTACAGTATATTCATGTCTTGTATCCCATTTTCTGATTGTTGGTTTGTTTTGATTGTTGGTTTGTTCTGGTGCCACATCAACCAAGGTACTATATGTCAGTCATCTGCTTGGATGTGTGCGCAATCAGTGACTGGTCATAAGATGTGTTTTGTTTATGTAGAGCGTGAGGAAGACGGTGTTTGAGAGCAGTGTAGCATTGCACAAAGGGAAATTGTCAAAACCCCATGTATCTTCACTAAAAAGGCTTTTATCTCAATAACCAACTAAAAGAATGCCTTGGATGTGGACCTTCAGTCCACTCAAAGCTCAGTTTGAATTATAGTTATAGTTATCATTGTCTCTTTCTCTGAAATTGGATACGGTCGGCGGTCACGTGATGCGAAATCTTCTCATCTTGTCTGGCGCTGCGGAGCGTTGTAATCCTATTACCGCATCTCCCGGGCGAGACAAGCCTCTGTTACCTCACCCAGTACAACAGCTCTCCCATGATCGCATTCTATTTACACTGGGATAGCTGCTAGCGTTGACGATATAACAATGTCAAGCTACACAAACAATATTGCAGTAAACTCTTACAAATATGTGATGTGTGTGTGAAGGAATGTGAGGAAAGCATATGTGGACCAATGACAGATGATCTTAAGGATAATGTTGGGACCTGGTGGCATTATGTGAGAGAACCACATTGTACATTACTGAATAACACTCCCCCTACTGTATATTAAAGATAAGATTACACGCAAACATCCACAAAAGGAACAAAGTTCTGTAGATACATAATATCACTCCTCAGTTATCTAATTTTCCCAAATGTACTTTAATTCAAAATGAAGATGTTTCTTTTTCAAAAGTTTCCTTCACAATTGGCAATTACTGTAACTGCACTACATTAACACTTAACATAGAAATGGTGCTCGTAGAGCACAGACCTCCGCCCGTGAATGCATTTTGTGGCTCTGTGCGTGCGCGTGAGCATGACATGTTTGTTATTGCGGCATATATTAGGTCGAGAGCTTTATGGCAGTCTGAACCCTGTGTCTCTGTAACCTTCCCATGTCGAGATATGTCCGTTTCAATTCCCCCCATTGACAATGAATGGGGGGACTTTTTCGCTCCTCCTGTCCAAAAAAATGAATGGAGGTGAATGGCCGGCCGTGTTTGGGTGGCTAGTGGAGCCGCCCCGTGATTTGGATCTGC
This sequence comes from Borostomias antarcticus, assembly GCF_949987555.1. Taxonomy (NCBI): domain Eukaryota; kingdom Metazoa; phylum Chordata; class Actinopteri; order Stomiiformes; family Stomiidae; genus Borostomias; species Borostomias antarcticus. The sequence goes on from NC_140245.1 coordinate 6,149,309, forward strand.
TCCAAAATGTATTGGGTTATATGGGTTCTAACGTGGCCTATGCTACACCCCACCACCAAGTGTCATGAACATTTGTCTGGTACAGCAGTTATTGTGTAATGCTGCTAAGGAACAAACCAACCAACCAACCAACCATGAACCAACACACGTCATCGAAAACTAATTAGTTTCTCATTCTAGTCCTAGGTACTCAGCTAGACATTTAAAGGTTCCCAAATTGGCAATTTACTATGCTATCCATCGTCTAGCAGTCTATCAGTATCATCCTCATCTACTTATACCTTCCAATCAAGGATGACTATTGCTGCATTCCATTTGGCCCTTGAAGTCATGATTTACATACGAGATACTAGTTTTAACTGGAATGCCCCTCTCGACTTGTTTTCTCCACTTGTGAACTACCAGTCCACCCTACCCCCAGTTTGCACTGGAAGTCCTGAACAAGATGGTAGCTCCCTGTGTAACTAAGTGGAACTTTAGTAATACAGTACTTTCTTATCATTTCTGTCTTAATTGTGTCTCATTAAATCAGTCGTACACACAGTATTCCCCAACTGTTATCTGAGGACATGTATGCTTCCTCTTTTGTATGCACAAAATACCGCATAATGTGTTGTTATCTACTTTGGCAAACAAAGCTAGCTATCGTCCATCTTTGTTTCGAGCTGTTGTTGGTATCTACTGTAATGTGGTTACCTCATGGGTGACATCGTCCTCTGTCTCTCCCACCTCCCACCTCACCACTCCAGACAAATGGAATTCATCAGGTAGGCCTGCCAGGACATTTCTTGCGGATGTACAGTAATGCTTCTAAGCCACTATTATACAACGGAATAAATGTTCATATTTGATATTGCTGTGTGTTAATTTTACACTAATAGCTGTAGTAACCGTTGTATAAAAGCAATAAACTACTCGAGGCCGTGTGTTATAGTGATTTTATAACAGCTAGGGGGGTTTTAGGCACTCCGCTTCGCGTCGTGCCTAACAACGCCCCCTAGCTGTTATAAAATCACTTTTTGCTATTGCTTAATTTTACTCCAAATGTCATCACTCTGAGTAAATTCCTTTGATAACATAGGGTTATAAAATTTCGAAAATGCTGTAGGAGAGCCAAACCCAGGTCTACAAAGACACAGCTTTCACAGAGGTCCTCATTGGCTGATCCCTCTCGTACTCTATCATAACAATATGGAAATATTTGAAATCATACATATTGTAGGTTTAAACAGTTTTTCTTTTTGTATTACATGTGCACTTGCTTTGATCAGCATTTGAATTCACCTATAGTGTGGATATTGATACAGCCTAGGTATGTATCAGTTTATTCACTGTCAGATGTCTGCAGAGAAGGACCACCGCAGACAGTTAAAGTGGTTAAATAAACAATAAAACAAATGGAAATGCAGAAATGTACAGCAAAATATAGTGGAATACAAATTAGAAAAAAAAAAAATAGAACATGTATAGTTTGTCTGTCAGACACTCTCTACTTAGTAATTGAGAGGCCGCATTGTCCTTGAAAGAAGCATTTGCTGTTCGCTAACTGATATAAGTGGAAAATGGGGATTAGGCCACCATGGAACAAAATAGATCATGAGCTAATTAACCGTGACACACTCGGATCTTGTCTAAAAAACGTCCATGGCGCGACTCTCAGGAGATGAATCTGCAGCACGCCTCATCTTGGTCCTGGACTCCCATCAGAGTTCAGTGACTGTGTTGGTCAACAAGGGAGAGCTTAGTCTAGTCTGGAGCATTAAGAATGAATGATGTTCAGGCCCTGAAGTGTGTTTCTGTGCCGTGTGTGTGTACCCATCCCATCTGGGTCGAAGTAGTCCTACTTTCTTCCCTTTGAAAGATCTGAGGTCCACTAGATTTAGTAATTCCAGCAATTCAATGCAAACACAGGCTCCCTGGTGTCAGGTAAAGGCCCACCAGTCCACATCACTGGGGTATTGCAGATTTAAAACATAAGCTCTAAGGGACCTGTGCTGTATGTTGAAGATTTGTATTAGCGATCAAGCTGTGTGAAGATTTCCAAAAGCCATTGATTGAAAGCTACTCATTGAAAACAAGGTCTTTGAAACAGTGGGTTTACCTTACCCAGCCAATTATTATGCAAGATAATCACACTAATCCAATAAGACGATTTACACTGAGTGCTTGGATTTTCATTGGGCCATATTAGAATGACTGACAGTTCAGATTGCTATCCCATCCCACTCCGGGAATTTTACAGATGCCACTACTTAGAGATCTACAGTGCAGGTTGTTGTGCCAGTATTATCAGACCTGAACAGTTTAGCTTAATCAACGTGGTTTTTGATTCATTTAATCAATTGTGTTGCAGTGACTGTAGACTGAAGTGCTTAAACTAAAACCCTGGGCTAATGTGTGTTTAAACACGTTAGCGTCTCACCCACAGTGTTCTCCTGTCCTCTCTCCTCGTCCCCTCTGTCTGAGACCTTCTTTCATCTTTATTCTCATCCCTCTCTCTCTTCATGTCCATCTCCCAATAATTAAAACATTTCCATTTCAATCCCAACGAAGCTACTGCATGAACAATACAATACCAGAAGCAAGTCTTACACAAGTGCACTGTGTTCAGTTAACTGTGACCCAGATCTAACGACATGGCTACATGTAGTTAATTGGTAGATAGTGTGTTGATGCTATTGTAGAACAAATGCGTACCCTCTCAATAATGTGGGGGATGTTAAGTTAAACACCCCCCACATATACTTAGTACTGTATTTACAGTGCTCCTTCATCAGCTCCCCTCACTCCCCTCATACTTCTAACTTCATGTTCTACTGAACATAATTATTTACCTCTCCATATCCTCATTCTGTACAGTACGGTCATCCATCATCTTGAACCTATTTTCTACCCTCACCTTATCCATCAATCCATTTATCTCCAGGGACTCCTCCATACGTTCATCCATCCGTACGCCTTGAATTCCTCCCATCTGCACTCCATCTGACCCACATATGCTCATTCTAATCCTCCCATCTTCCCCACCATGTCTCCCTCTCTCTTTCCACTCTCCCCTTTCTCTCCCTCCCTCCCTACTCTCTCTCTCCGTCCCTCACTGTCCTATCCCTGTCCCTTTCTGTCCTCTTCTTCTTCTTTTTTTTTCTGTCTCCTTCTTCCCTCCTACCGGGATTCTTTCTCTGGCCTCTCCATCCTCTCTCTCTCTCTCTCTCTCTCTCTCTCTCTCTCTTCACCTCCCCTGGGTCTCCTTCCTTCTCCCTCCTTCTCTCCACCTGTTCTCTCTCCTCTCTCGCTTCCTCCCAACAGAAGGGTCTTTGCACGGCCTGCTGAAGGCCCTGACCAGCGCCCACTGCGGCCCCACGCAGCACCTGGAGCAGGAGCAGGCGCTCGCCCGGCAGTTCGCAGAGATCCTCCACTTCACCCTGCGCTTCGACGAACTCAAGGTGCGGTGCTGTCCGCGCCGCCGCCACATTTGTGTTCGTGCCATGCTGTTGACAGTCCGGTTCTCAACCCTGTTATTTGTGTCAGCAACGCTTCAAACTCAAAGTTATTTGCACTGTTTGGGGTTGAGTCACCCCAAGGTAGGGTTGGGGCAGAGCCATTTGAATTTTGAACATGAATTGAGATTCTAATTTAGTAAATGCAAGACAGGACAGAACGAGTCTTTATGAATGTGTTACATGCAGAGCTTGTACTTTTCTCAATTTTATGGAATTAAAACGGTAACACCCTTCTTAATGATGCAGGGTTGTCAGTGTACCAAAATGTTCACTACGCCCAGAGACAATGAGGAAAATGAAAATAAAAGTTAGAGAACAAAAGACACAGCAAAGTCCTGTGAATTTAAAAAAAAAAGGTTTCTAAGTTCTATGTATATTTTATGTATACAACAATAACAACAACAACAACAATAATAATAATCATTATTATTATTATTATTATTATTATTAGTATAATAATAATAACAATAATAATAATATTAGATTTATTATTAGTGGTCTTTTATGGCAAAATGTATCATTGAATTTTAAAATGAATGGAGAAATGATACGTATTTGGAAACGCAGTGTGGTAGAGTGATGCCGTTCTAGACACAAAAAAAAAACAGAGAACCTTTGAAGAGCACAGAAGTGAGGGAGTAAGAACTTATCATTGGAGAGGGTGAGCCAAGAGGGAGAGCAGCAGAGGAGGAAAAAGAACAAGATCTAGACATACAACTACAAAATAGATAGACTGTGAGTAAGTTAAAAGTGAAAGCTAGTCCATTGAGGCATAGCCTTCATACAGTATAGACTCTATGTACATAGGTTCACATCGGGGGGATTGGCGGTACGGGGGAGGGTGGGGTCATATCAAAGGGATGGGGGGTTTCTCCTGGAGGGTAAGACTGCCTCATTATTCATCTAATGTTTGAGTTGCAAAGATATCGTTCGGGGAAGGAAGCGTGCCAATCGGCGGGGTTGGAGATGGCAGATGTGTCCCAGGATACCTTGCAACGCAAAGCTGCCGCACCCCAACCCAACCCCCCCGATTGACGCGCTTCCTTCCCCGAACTCATGCTCCTCCAACATGCATCTCTCCCTCCTTCACACCTCGCCTCTCACGCCCGTGCTGGTAGACGGGTTCCCACCAAGCTTGCGTGAGGCTCATGTGCACTTGTCTCCAGTTGTGACGCTGTGTGTGTGTGTGTGTTCTCTCCATGACAGATGACCAACCCTGCCATCCAGAACGACTTTAGCTACTACAGGAGGACGCTGAGCCGCATGCGTATGAACAATGTTGCCGTGAGTTGAGATGATAAAACCAGGCCAGGTCCAGCCTGGCTTTGGGCTGATGACCATACATCACAATCAGAATTTGCTTTATTTCCATGCGTTTTTTCGACATACTACGAATTTGCTTTCGGTCGTGGCTCATGACATGGAGACACATTGGGACACATTCGAGAGGGTGCAGGGATGAGACACAGGACAGTGTTTATCACAATCCGAATGTTTGGAATGGCTTGGACATAAGCGATCCCCTGGCGCTTGTTTTAACTGCTCCCATGGAGGACTATGTGCAAGTCATGCCAAACACCTAAAAATATTTGGATTGCGATACATTTCATAGGAAAGCATACTGAGTCTGGTCAGATTACACCCTGTGCTTCCCGTCTCAGAAAAGCACATTCATCATAGTTTTTCCAACACATTTACGGATGCCCCATTGACTTCCATTGTAACCCAGTGAGAGCCTGCATAAAAACTGCAGTTAGCTCAATACTGGAACGATCAGTGAAATTATGGTCTCTCTGTTTCAGGTTCATGGTAGACAGACCACAAATAGGGCTAAATGTCCAAAATACCACACTACCCCTTTAACTCATTATAGGAATGCAGTGTTGCATATCATAAGTGGTGGTGCTAGCATGTCTGCCTTGGGTGTTTGTAGCTAATGAGATTCGTTCTGTTCTCTAATGGCCAGGATCATTAGGTGGCAGCTAGGGCTAAAATCCTTGACCAAGCAGATTCCACTTTTCTTTTCCTCTCCTCTTCTTCTGGCTCCCTCCATCACGCTTTAGCCTTTCATCTTCACACCCGTTCTTAAAGTTTCAACTCATCATGTTATCATCTCATCCCTCTCCCTGTCTCTAGTTCCTCATGGAGCTTCGTCTTACCACTTTCATACTATACAGACTATCGCTCTGCACATGTACAGTATTTTAGGTCACATCTGAATAAGTATACATAGTACAACATGCATACTTTTTTCCTACGACCCGTATATAGCAGTATACAGAGTGTGAACCTACTGTATCGACACAGTACTGTACCGCATTCAGTCGTGCATAATACTGTGCGGTACTCTCTCTTAACCCACATGGTACTCTACACGGTGCGGTGAGAAGAGAGTATTATGACAAAAAGCAGCACCACTCTCCATTGATGTAGTGGGAGCCCCTGTGGACAAGCAGGAGACGGGGCTCGTTGACCTCGCGTCCCCCAAATAGGAGTCCTCACAGCTGGGGAATAATTACTTGAGCTCCCCTGCCTCATTGCACCAAAGTCTTCATATAACTCCATGTTTGAGGCATTGCAGAATTGCACCACAGCTTGTACATCCTATCCCATTAAGGTTTTAGAATTGCTCCCACTTAATTTAATGAGTTTGCATAGACAAATGCTGTTTTTTTAGTACATTTGGGAGAAGGCTATCGCCATTTACATTTAAATGAACCCATTTTTTAATGGGCAAAGTTAGTGGAGTAGCCTCGGGTCCTAATGCCAAAAGTACTGTAATAAACCTTTCCATTTGTTCGTGGGGTAGGCCAGGTACTGTCACAATGAGGACTGAACACACAGCAACGACTTTATAGAAAATAAGTTGCTTAGTTTATTTTAAGGGCAAGTCATAAGACGGCTTATCTTCGGACATGGAAGAACTGTTGCCTGTTTAACTGGCCAACTCTATTCTATTAATCCTACTGATTACAGCTAGTCTCTAAATATATTGAACCTTATTGGTCCCGCCCTCCAACTGCTGTACTTAAAACCCACTAGACAAATAACAAGACTAGGCCTAGGACAGAGCCAAACATTAGGTGTGGAGGTGATTAAAATGGCACATAACTTGCCTGGTTTCCAAGACCCCCCTTCAGGGATTGATCGGTCGACTGTGACCGTCCAATGCAGCTCAGTGTAGCATGACAAGCCCTTGTCTGGGGGAAGACCATCTGTGGTGCAGGAACGACATCCAATAGGAGTGCGGAACCAGGCTAAACACTCCCACAGCATGACACAACAGGGCAACACAACACAACACATGCCACCCTCCAGGATGGGCATGAGTCCCCCCCAAAAAGCTCTTGACTTAACAAATGCAGAAATACCAAACATGTCCTGCTCGCGCGCACAGAGCCCCGGAATGCATTCATGGGTGGAGGTCTGTGCTCTCTGAGCACCATTTCTACAGTCGTTTTATTAATGAAAATCATTTTGCTTTCAGACAGAAGAGCAGAACGAGGTCAATAACGAACTGGCCAATAGGATGTCCCTGTTCTACGCCAATGCCACGCCCATGCTGAAAACGCTAAGCGATGCCACAACAAAGTTTGTCTCAGATGTAAGCATGGAACTGTTTTAGCTATCATAGATGTTTTCACTAGAGAGAATGTTAGTGGTCCCATTAACTTCCACTAGCATTGCTAACTGCAACATCGAGGAATCTTGAGAACCACAAAGTGGATTTGAGTGGTGATGATGATTGGAAAAGAAAGTATCTTGTAATAATACTTAGAACTGTTGAGACAATGCTACTGAATAAGTAGATTTAGTTTTAACAGTCCTGACAAGCCTATGAAGGCGTTACAGTATAATGACTACACTGTGTTAATTCTGTTTTTGTTTTTCAGAACCCAGATTTACCCATTGAGAACACAACAGACTGCTTGAGTACAATGGCCAGTGTGTGTAAAGTCATGTTGGAGACACCGTGAGTTGGTTACATTCAATTTTATGATAGCCTTTGGAAATGTTTTGCTGTGTTACTACAGTATATCTGATAGTAGGAGTCTAGCAATTTTCCAAATCCATGAGCCTGACTATCGACTATTGATTTCAGAGTATTTTCAATATGCTTGTTAGGTGGATGGGGGTAGGGTAAAGGAAAACACGATTTTCAATAAATAGCCTTTATTTAATAAGTTTAGCGGTAATCAATTAAAGAGGCAATAATCAATTTCCTACCGCTAGATGGCAGTTTGCCTTTTGCAAACTCGTTATTATTTTTTTCTGCTTCAATTCAGAATCATTGCGCCCCTAGCTGATAGTATGAATGAATGTTTTCCTGTTTTCTTCCGTTTGTTAATGAAGAGTTTGTGACACGTGCGTGTACTGTGGCTCAACAGGGAGTACCGTAGCCGCTTCGCCAGCGAGGACACGGTGTCCTTCTGTTTGCGTGTGATGGTGGGAGTGATCATCCTGTACGACTATGTCCACCCTGCAGGAGCCTTCACTAGGTCCTCCAAAATAGATGTACGTATAAAACCATATCATATACGATCTTATATCTGATACCTGTACATAGAAGCCTTAATAACCATGTCCATTACAAGGGCTGATCATAACACTTATATCAGGCTTAAAGGCACTGTCCTGAATACTCTTTAAAGATTGCATAACCCTGAAAACCCTGGTGGTCTGGGTCTTCAAGGGAAAGACAAGGTTCACAAAGCCTTCATAATCTCTTCATAAAGGAAAACTACAGTTTAGTATAGCAAAAACCTGGACAAGTGCATTATACAGTATGTACTGTATGACTCTTCAATGCTCATTTTGGGGAGTGTAACCTAGTATCACAAATCCATTTGTTATAATCTGTTTAGGATAGAAACATACAGTGTACCTGCAATGTATGATTATAATAATGTCTAATTATTCTTAATCTTTGACATAGATGAAAGGATGCATCAAAGTCCTGAAGGATCAGCCTCCCACCAGTGTGGAGGGCCTGCTAAACGCTCTCAGGTAAGACCATGGGAACCTGGCAACGGCAAACTGGTGGATTTATTGTCTAAGTTTCTGACTTAGTTATTGTTTGTTGTTTCAATGCTCTATTTAAACAAACTAGAACTTTAAAGACTTAACAGTTCAGCCATACCAATCAGTATTTTAAAATCATGCTTTGGAGAGAATCACAACCCCTTGGCCCTTGATACTGTACAGTACTTGCTTGTATTGGAACGTGTTATGTTATATGAAACTAATATTTTATAGGATTCACATACTTCAAATAAGGCAAGCAATGTACAACAGAATACAATAGGACAATATTTACAATATATAGGTACATATGCAATAATGTATATAAGAATGTCTCATAAAGAGTTTCTTATGGTTTCTTAATCCTTTAAAAAATGTGGATTAAGGGTTGTATCAGAGATGGGACAGTATTTTACAATTATTTTTTATCTACAAACAGGTACACAACAAAACATCTGAATGATGATACTACCTCCAAGCAAATCAAGAATATGTTACAAGTCAATTAACAAAATGCATGAATAATATCCAATGTTGGCAAAGGGATAAGGATCTTTATCATTTTATGATTTTAAGACTAGGTAGGTAGCAGGCCACATATCAAGTGGCAGCTACCCATGTTTGCCCAAATGTGTGTGTATGTTTGCATTTTATTTTTATTGTATTTGAGTCTTTGACATTTCACTGGAACAATTTGATTATAAAAAATGCTTATTTTTATGATAGAGCAGTAGAAGGTACATTGTGAATCTGTCTGTTAAAAGTAATATTATTTTGTATTTGCCAAAACCAAGTCATATCACTGGACATGGACTGGACATCTTTTTTTACTTTTTGTATTTGTATGATGTAGTGTCAACATTTTTGAAAATAATGAAAGTTATTTTATTACAAGAGGTAGAGAATGTAGCCTATAAGGTGGCAAAATAAAGCTTTTTGGATTTTTCAATTCAACTCTGCATTCACATGATTCTGGATTTAAAGGGGCACAGTCATGCTTGTTTCAAATGATATTTGGATTAAATTCTTCAATTCTCCTTGTAGGACTTTTAAAAAAGACATCACTGGACGTGTTTGTCTTTTGAAGTTTTGCTGCGATTTTGCTGTGTTATTTCCCATATAGGAAATGGCTACACTGACGGTGATTTTAAAAAGGCCTACACAGAGAATTTAAGCATTTAATCCAAATAATAGCAAGCATGAAACAAGCATGACTGTGTCCCTTTAAGTAAATACAAGCTTCTGACTCAGGTACAGTACTGTATGAGTACTTGGATGGCCCACTAAGTCTGAGCTCCAAGTGGAAAACTTGGGCGGCATTGATAATACCTGAGTTTAAGAGTTGTGACATATCAGCCTGATCACATGGAAAAACCAATGAACACATGCAACCAATACTACGATATTTTGAGGGTCTAAAACAACTCATGCTACTGTTTGCTGAGCTAGTGCATCATGCAGTAGTAGATATAGCAGCTTATAAACTATATAATGAGTGGCAAAGCGCAAGGTTGTTTGGGGAGGATGGATGGGCGTGGGTGACGGGCGTACTTGCTCGAAAATCTTAAGTGGTCCCAATATATAAACAACTCACCTCAACTAGCTGTCGCAGTCATACGGTAACATCATCAAAATGCAGGTCTAAAAGTACACAGTTGTCTAATTACTGTACATACATGAATAACCTCATACAGATATGCAACTATTTAAATATAATAATAAACATGTACAATTTGTAGATGATGCACTTATAACTCACTTTTTAATGTGACCTACTTCTTGCATTGCAAATGTAGGCTGGGAAAAATGCATGAACTGTATGTGACTTCCCCCAATCTGGGAGACCGGGGATGGTTGTCACACGGGTTGGTTGTCACAGTGCTTATCACAGCCACACTAGAGGGCACTGTGACCTCATGTTGATATCAAACATTTGGCCTGACATCCTGCTCCTTCTGCACTTGTCATTTTCTGGAACATACACAAAACGTTGCGGTGAGGAGAAATTTTGTAATTTTTATGGGTCAGAGAAATTTTTCTTGTTGGTATTGTTTTTGTATTAAAAGCTTGTAGGTTATTAGTCATTTAAAAATCAAACACTTATTAAAAAGTCAAAGGTAATAGCTTTGATTTGAGTCAACTTTTAGCTAGCAAGGTAAAACCATGTGGTAGCTAGTTTAACATGTTTGTCAAGAGGTCAATTGGGGATGGTTGTCTCACTGCTCTTGGGGTTGGTTGTCACACATGTAATACACTGTAATACACTGACTCACGGTTGCTCAAGTTACTTGTTAGAAAATGTTGGACATGTAGGCTTCTTCTTTTTGATGGGGATAAATCCATTCAGAAAGACAGCATGGCAAACATGTTATAGTCCATATTTTCTCAGGTGTTTTTGATTAGACACACAATGTTGCTTTAGTTTCTCATTAGAAAACAATGTTGTATCTAAATAGTTACTTCAACATTTTAACAAAAGTTCCTGGTCATTCCAATCTCAGTGTTTCATTTTAATAAAGGCTAGATTTTTTCAGCACTATAAATTCCTTCATTTTAGGATGAAGGATAATTCAAACAAATAATCAGCTGGTACAAAACTTATTTGGTGTGTCTAGCTTAAAAAAACAAAAAGTGTTTTTTTGAATCAGATTTTTTTTTTACTGAAACCCCATTGAAAACTATAGGGACAACCAACCCCATACCTTGTGACAGCCAACCCCGTGATGGGGTTGGATGTCACAATGTGTCTTTGATGGTTAATTACTTCTTGTTACAATAAGTTGTACAAATGAAAGGGATACCAATTTCAAGCCAAGCCCTTAAGCTTCCATTTAATGTAGGAATGACTATTGAAAGATGTTTTGATGATAAGAAATTCACATAAGAGTAAAAAGTGTGACAACTATCCCCGGTCTCCCCTACATACTGTCACATTAAACAGTCGGGATAGTAAAAATGTGCGGTCAGCCGGCTGTCTATTGGTTCCCGCCCGTCAGCTGTTTCCCCTGCTGCTTACAATCATCAAAAGAACGTAGAGGCCGATAGCTGCGCTTCCTCACGGCCGGACACAGAAAACGAGGGGACTTAGGGGCTGCGCGTGCAATGACTCATACATTCCACACTCGTGTGCGGCTCGCGCTTGGTCCCAGAACAGAGCTGTCCACGCACACAGGGAGGCTTGCTGGTTGGCGGGCCAGCTGCGGAAAATTATTTCATCCATCCCACTCATTGTTTTGGCATCAGCTGAGAACTCAGTCACTCTCCCATTTCTGGTGACTGAGTTCACCCACTACCCACCCCAGCCCACACTGTTTTCATTTGTCTACCTTCATTTGTGTTGTGGTGCCAATGCCTGAAACTTGACTTAAAATTTAAAGGTTATTGATCTTTTTTCTTTAATGGCTATAGAGTAAATTTGAAAAAAAGTGAGAAGCCAAACTCACAATCCAGTAAATGACAGCAAGGAAATGCCAACCACAAATTATGAATGACAGTGAGTTATGAGTTACAGTAAGTCAGTATTTTAGTGTGTGAAGATACCAGCATGTAAGATGGACAGGGCATTTGGTGACTAACATATTGGTCACTGAACTGAAGCGAACTGAACTGAATCCATGTTAGCGGTAGTAATATTTGTCGTCTTCATCACATCACCATCCTCATCTTCATCATCACTAACTCCCATGTCCATCAGCCCTCGTTGTCCTATGCTCTCTTTGTCTCTGTTTCACTCTGTTTCCTAGTTCCTGTGTTCCAAACAGCTTTCCCAACGGTACGGTTCTGAACTAGCACTTCTCACGCTCTCAGTTCCAGCCCCATGGTGGATCCTCAGCCTGCATTCGTGAGTAGCCAGACAAAGACTGGATCCCCAGCTGGCTTTCTGCCAGGGACAAAATGCAACGTGTCGGCTCAGGGTCTGATCTGAGATGATATCACTGCAATATGGCCACTGAGCATTTATGACCCTCTGCTTTCTCCATGGCTGTTCATTTTCTGCTGCTGTCTGCACAAACAAATAAAAAAAAGTCATCGAGAATGTAGGCATACATGGTAACATAGTATACGCACGCACGCACGCACTCACGCACTCACGCACACACACACACACACACACACATACACACACACACACACACACACACACACACACACACACACACACACACACACACACACACACACACACACACACACACAGAGACACCAGGGCAAGCATGAATGCACAGACCCACCTATATCTGAGGGCTCAACCTTCCCGCATGAAGAAAATATACAGTAACAAGAGGGGCTTGCATTCAGAGAGTGCAGACCCCTGTCCCCCCCCCCCCCTCAACTGCTCTCCCCCTTCCACGTCCCCCCCCCCCTCTACCTTTCCTCCCACCTCCCATCACCACCTCTCATGTGCTGTGCTCTCCTACTGGCTTTTTGAATTGGTAAGTGTAGCACCACCTGTAGTTTCCTCTTTCTGCTTGACATCCTTTCCTCTCCAATTTCCAAAACGTTGCTAGTTTTGTGAAGACTTCCCATTCACATGCATTAACAGCCAAGCAGAGCAGTAGTGGAGGGAGGAGTGGGCTGGTTCAGAGTCTGCAGACAGTAGTTTACAAGATGTACATTTGAGATGGGAGTTATACAGCCAATGACATGTTAAATCTATAGTCTATAGGCGAGATAATGAAGTCAATCATTTTAATGTGCAGACACTTTATTTTCATCCACCTGAAAGTGTCTGCAGTTTACTTTGAATTATTGAAGTTTACATTATCGTTTAAATGCAAGTTGAGACACTTGTCTATATAACAGGTGTCACTGTGTTGCTTGGCAGTATTGCCTTTACGCTCACTTGCCCATGCTGGGTTCGATCTCGGCTGATCATCACACTTCACACTAACAGTATACATAAAGCATTAAACATGGTAATTTAGCGGACTCCATTGAGGTAGCCTACAGAATGCATCGCTTCAACTATCCACACGAATGAGAAATATAACGTTATGGTGCATTCCTTTTGTCTCGGGAGGTGCAGCCAGTAGTCTCGTCAGGCGCAAGGTGAAATTTAAATATTGCTGATTTAAATAATAACACTGCTGCAGCATCATCTTCCATCTGCCGGACGGAAAAATTATGGTAGCGTTCTACCTTCTGGATCGAGCTGAAAAAGTAAATAGACACCAGCCTGTTGACGCGAGCATAACTGATCATGGCTGGATCATGGATGTATTATAAGAAGTGGATAAGGCATGCAAAGATGGCGGCCCATTCAATCCAATGAAAGTTGCTCAGTGGCGCATGAAGCAAGCCCCCATGGCCAGGAACAGACAGTTTTTGGCGTAGTGGCCAAGCTCGGTATTGCAAGTGGCGCCAAGAACTTGAAACCTAAATCCCCTGCAGTGTATTTCAAAAGCATCATCTTCGAATGGAACAGAACTTCAAGGAGGCCAAAAACGTTGAATCATCACTTTGTTGAGCAAGCCTTTTACATGGGGTCAAATCTCTAGGCATTACTACTTTCTCATACGAGGGGCCGCAGCTTTTAAAGGACAATGCTCGTTTTTGACAACCTGGACCTTATTTACGACATATTATAAGACGTTTGACTCACCAAGATCACTTTGGTGTAGTTCGGAGGCATGTAGAAGAAATTTAAAATCCAGCGCGAGCCAGTATATCCATGTAATGTCAGTGGTCGGGGCACTTAGAATGCAGTTTCTAAAAATCTATTTTCTGCCGCAAAAAGGTTGTTTTCATCAATCTGTCTTCATGAATCGCTAGTTGTGCTTACATAGAGCATAGGCCTGTGGTGGTTTTTCACATGCCTCTGTAATATGATCTTTAGAAACGTCTTTCAAAACGAAATAGCTATTCATGAAGACAGATTGATGAAAACAACCGTTTCGCGGCAGAAAATAGATTTTTAGAAACTGCATTCTAAGTGCCTCGACCACCGACATTACATGGATATACTGGCTCGCGCTGGATTTTAAATTTCTTCTACATGCCTCCGAACTACACCAAAGTGATCTCGGTGAGTCAAACGTCTTATAATATGTCGTAAATAAGGTCCAGGTTGTCAAAAACGAGCATTGTCCTTTAAACTGGCTTCAGGCCAGGAATCACATGACAAACAAATTTGCATACAAGGAATGTTCATTAACACAGATATAGTCACAAACGGTTCAACTGATGTTCTGACTGGTCAAGGTGTCAGCTGGTCTTTGGCCCCCCACCGGACACAGGGGCTATTTGGGTCCTTCCTGTGTCCTCCTAGGATCGCATTACAACTGTAGGCTAACTGATTTCAGAGACACTATCTTATTGACTCAGAGACAAAGGAATGCTTACTCAGGACAAAAGACATCGGTTGTAACCCACCTGTTAAACTCCTTAAGTTAACACAGTTCCACCTAAAGTGAAGTTTATTCATTATTCTTAATAAAATGATTACTACATGAGAGTAATACAGTATGATTGATGTAATACAGTATGATACAGATACTACAACCCCTCAAATTGCATGCTGAGATATAATAATATAAAATATAATAAAATAATGATATAAACTCTTTGGTTTAGATTCAGTCAGATGACACAGGGTGTTCTTCCATGGCCTTATTTGGCTGTCCTACCAGAAACGAAGTGGCAGACACCTCTGGGGCAGCTATGGTTCAGGAGGTACAGCAGGTCATCCAATGATCGCACGGTCAGCGGTTCCAATGAGGAGATAGGCTTCTGCCCTATGGGCCACTAGGCTTGAGAACATTGATCATTTTAGGGCTACTTACTTGATTCTTGTAGTATCTAAAGCAGGCTACTATTCTACTGTACTGTGTCTTATTGAGCGCATACTGTACTGTAGATGCACATTCAAATTTTCAGAGGGAAATTCAGAGCACATGATCAGGTAACCATAGTATAAACTATTATCAGGGAGACGTTATTAAGGACAATGCCCTACTGCTAGTATTACTACTGCTAGTACTACTACTACTATTACTACTACTACTACTACTACTACTACTATTACTACTACTACTACTACTACTACTACTACTACTACTACTATTGCTACTACTACTACTACTACTACTATTGCTACTACTACTACTACTACTACTGCTACTACTACTGCTACTACTACTACTACTACTATTGCTACTACTACTACTACTACTACTACTACTACTACTACTACTACTATTGCTACTACTACTACTACTACTACTGCTACTACTACTGCTACTACTACTACTACTACTACTACTACTACTACTACTACTACTACTACTACTACTACTATTGCTACTACTACTACTTCTACTACTACTACTACTACTACAGTACTACTACTATTACTACTGCTGCTGCTGGTACTACTACTACTACTACTACTACTACTAGTACTACTACTACTACCAATACTACTACTACTAAATATCTCCAATATGTGAAGGCATTGTCAACAACCATTCACCTCATATTCAGGCCTTATCCAAAGAAAAACATTTCCTCATTAGGCGTGTCAAGGTGAATTTATCCCAACTCATATTAAGCAAACTGCTGTGCTTTTCATATGTTGATTTAGATGGATGATGATTTACCCAGAGGGCAGCTCTCAAACGACCTAGGCAGAATGTGTCTCTGGCATTTATCATAATACAGGAAGTGTCCTCCCTTTATGTTCCATTAAAACCACAGGAGATCAGTGATATCATTGGAGAGGATGCAAACGCAAAATAACCTTGCCTGTGGGCTTGAAAATTGATTCCATGATGTCCACACAGATAACCTTTCTCTGTAGCACTTAAAGGGTTTGCTTACAAAACTGTATCAAATAGAAAAATGAAAAATTGGTATAGAGAAAAATATAGCACATTGCAGTTTCTTTTTGTTTCAAGACATTCAAGACAAACATGGCTTTGCTGAGAATACAGTGCAATCAAGCAGGCTCAGGTGCTGATTCAGCATTATTATTTATCTAACCCATGTACAGAGTGCTCATACTGGAGTATACAATGTGTTCCATCACTTTCCAATGATTAACAGTATGTAAACATTCTATCCAACACGAGTTGTTCTACAGTACAGTACCTAACTCAGTATTTCCTCCCCATTGAAACCTATCTGACACAGACAGCTTCTCTGACAGCATAAAAGGCCTCGGGAATAAGGCTTAGTTCGGATGTGGCCCTGGGGCGTCTAAACTAGGCCAGGGCGCTTCATGCCAACAGCCTTCACTTCATGATGATACTCTCCTAACAAAGGAGTCTGAACATCGATACAGACAAGACTCTGCAGAGGGCAGCAAATGCCCGCTGTTGTCCCAAACTTAGATGCCACGCACCCACCCACCCACGCACACACGCACACACACACACACACACACACACACACACACACACACACACACACACACACACACACACACACACACACACACACACACACACACACACAGTGTGGCATGACCCCGATTGATGTAAACCCACTCTGACACACTAAATATAGTCTGCTACTGAGCACTGCCGGTACTGGAACAGCTAAGGCTATGGATAGCGTCAGTTTATTTCATACGAGGTCCAATGACACACAACATTTGTGTTATGAGCTTGAGCTATTCCAGTACTGGGATCTATTTGGTTTCCTGCTCAACTGGACATCTCATTCCTTATAAGGCCTATTCATGGTCCTTTAGATTGATATTTGCTCTTTGAAGCATTGTAAGGAGCTTGATACATTGTAAGAAGCTAAATAGACATTTCAGCATGTCCACACACACATTTCGTGTGCTTTTCATACTGCATATTCTTTGACTTGGCCAAAGGGTAAATGATCCTCTTAGCCCTGAACATTTCACACTATTATTGTAAAGTGGGATAACCCTGATTTTAGCCCAGAGCTATAGCCGGGGTAAAATTGTGCAGTGTGAAAATACCTTACAGTATGACTAAACAATAAGACTCACTACAGTGTCGCTGTATTCCGATGAGAGGACTACATACTGTATGTGACGTCAGGAGGTTAATCCACATGTGGTCTGAGGCATGCCTTCCTCGTGGCTAGCTGATCCCCTCTCTGGCATTGTTGGCATTTTCTCTCCAGGCCATTATCTAAATTAAAGAATCTACTGCACCAAGAGCAACACCTCTGCAAGTCCTCTGCAAGACTTGGGATTCAGACTGGTCAGTGTTGTGGTTTGTAGTTTGGGCCTGTCTAGCAACGCTTCTCCATTGCATTCAGATTCAGATTCAGAAAACTTTTTTGTCGGTCGTGACAGAACATCGTCTTAGACTGGCTCAACAATCAACATAAGTTAACACAACACAACAACATACAGTATATTCCTAAAACCAGCACAGGGAATCATTAAAAATAAGCATAATATTACTATGTGCAAAGTGGCATACTGTAGTGCGTGTATAAGAGTTCTTCCTGCATTGTAGTGTTGACTCAACTTCAGATGGGTTCAGCACCACCATCCTATCTAAAATAGGCGGGATTTGGACTGTATATCACCTATATTACAGTATCCTATCCTACATCAAACCGGACATGAGCTTTTACATCTTGACAGTGGAGGACAGGCATGCTGACAGGCTTGCCTATGAGTGAGCTCTATGCAAATGCAATACATCTCGCTGGAGGTGTCCACGAGGACTGTGAGTACTTGATCAAAAGCATCTTGCAGGTTCTAAGGTCCTACAGTCATCTGTGTACTGTACACACTGTACAGGATGAACAGCACAGGCGAGATGACAGAGCCGCTTGGTGCCCTGGTTGAGGTAATTCCATTGGAGCTGTTATTATCATTGAATTTGACCAGCTGATGAGGTTGACATTGATCCAGAGGAGTTTATGGATCACCATGCTAGGTTGCACATTGTTGAATGCGCTGGAAAAGTCCACAAAGACCATCTTGACACATGGCTTCTCCGGGTGAATGTAGCTGTGGTGCCGAAAGGACAGGACTGCATCGTCCCCTTTACAGCTTGTAGGCGAACTTGAGTGAGCCTGTGAGCCCATAGACCTCTTTCTGGGAGAGAACGAGACTCTCAAAGCTCTTTATTACCAGGGATGTTAAAGTTACAGGACGGTAGTCATTATTACAGGTGGGGTTTCTTTTTTGGGGACTGGGCATGATGATGATGGAGGATTTGCATATGGCTATAGGAGTTCTCCGACATCGAGCAATTGAAGAGTTCATAGAAGACTTCTGACAACTTCTGGCAGACCCCTGAAGATTGTCGCTCCATGCAGGTATTGGTGAGGCTGGAGGTTGGAGGACAGTTCCTACCCTTCCTGTGTGAGGTCATGCTGGTCAAAATGGCATCCTGTTAACCAGCTGGCTAGGTTCACGTCGAACACTGGCTAGGAGAGCTTCAAACACTTCATGCATTCTAGGGAATTTTCTATGCTCCAATTTGTATTGGATTAGTTTATATGCCTAGCTATATTATTACATTATCCTATTCCATTGTGTTTATGGTCATCTAGCCAAGACCCTGCTGTAGCTATGCTGCTGCCAGTATGCTGCGTCTTACAGTAGAAGCAGATGGTGAACATCTTTGGTAATTTGGTGGGGAAAAGTGGAGGGGGGAAGGAGATGGAGCAGAGGAAAGGTGGAGGGAGGGAGATGGAGGAGAGGGAGGGAGGGAGATGGAGGAGAGGGAGGGAGGGAGATGGAGGAGAGGTGGAGGGAGGGAGGGAGATGGAGGAGAGGGAGGGAGGGAGATGGAGGAGAGGAAATGTGGAGGGGGGGAGATGGAGGAGAGGTGGAGGGAGGGAGGGAGGGAGATGGAGGAGAGGAAATGTGGAGGGAGGGAGATGGAGGAGAGGTGGTGGGAGGGAGATGGAGGAGAGGTGGAGGGAGGGAGGGAGATGGAGGAGAGGAAAGGTGGATGGAGGGAGATGGAGGAGAGGTGGTGGGAGGGAGATGGAGGAGAGGTGGAGGGAGGGAGATGGAGGAGAGGAAAGGTGGAGGGAGGGAGATGGAGGAGAGGTGGAGGGAGGGAGATGGAGGAGAGGGAGGGAAGGAGATGGAGGAGAGGTGAAGGGAGGGAGGGAGATGGAGGAGAGGAGGAGGGAGGGAGGGAGGGAGATGGAGGAGAGGTGGAGGGAGGGATTTGGTCGAGAGGTGGAGGGAGGGAGGGAGATGGAGGAGAGGTGAAGGGAGGGAGTTGGTGGAGAGGTGGAGGGAGGGAGGGAGATGGAGGAGAGGAAGAAGTAGAGAAAGAGGGGAGACAGTAGAAAGGCTGGAAAGGCTGGAGCTGGGTACGGGGGATGGAGGGGAGGATTGTGATGGGGGAGGGGAGGGACTTATTAGTGTTATGTAGTATTTGTATTATGTGATGTTATTATGTTCAATACATTTTTCCTAAATCTTGAGACACCTCATACAGTAATAAGCTAGACAGACTTTCCCCCTGCTCATTACCATGTAAATGTCCTGTATGTAGGCTACTTAGGCCTCAAGAGCCCTTCTCGTGCCGGCAGACACATAGAAATGTCTCGCCAGGCCACACTTTGCAGGTGCACGAAAAAAATATTTCTGTGTGCAGTTTTCTGCTGGCTTGCATGCGTCACCTCCACAGACAGTGTGATTCTCAGAACTCTGAATGTGCCGGTGATGGTACTGAACATTTTGTTCAAATTGTATATAAAAAAAACAAACAGTGGGGCCCCTTGTATTGTCGACCGCAACCCCTCTCACATTGCTCATGTCTAAAGCGGAAGGATCTCTGCAGTTCCTTAAGAGCACATATAGTTCCTCTTACAAGTACTACTTGGCGCCTTTATTTTCACGTGAGCTGCACAGGCTTGATAATTCTTAAATTCATGAACTACGTTTCTTTGACGCTATGGGCCCAATGGAATCATATCTCTGTTTGGGCTCACAAACTCGTGTCAGAACCCATATGCCGGGCCAGGAAACAGGCACGGACTCTCTCCCTGTTTCTCCCCTTTGATTCAGCTCTGAGTAATACTGAGCGTCTGAAAGCTTTCATGAATGGAGAAGCATATGAGGAGCAGATGTGAAACGCAGACATGGAGCAGCGCTGAACCCAGGGAGGCTGATTCACCAGGCAGGCTAGGCTACTTCCTGTTTTGGCATGTGGTCCAAACGAGACAGGAAGTCACCACAAAGAAGGAAGTTTAAGAGAGGAGCCTTCATTTAAAAAAACAAAAAACAAAAAAAACGGTCACATCTTGCACAAGCTATGAGTGGAGAGCATACTGTACTTTTCCTCAAACGTTTAAGAACATTTAGAACACATAGGCCATGGTACTGTATACAGTATATGGTGTAGCAAATGAGTGCCTATCCTGCTGCTTATACAGTACCATGCTTATTTCACAACAAAATAAAATTTTCATGATTCATACAAAACATTTTCATGTTAGACAGAAAGATACTGTAAAATCTTTTTTGTTTCACTTTATGAGCAAACTAATATTATTAGTTTCTTTGCAATTTCAAGTGGTGATCATAATTCTTGGAGAGCAAGTGATGCCATCCAATAATTAACATGCATCTACAACCGAAAGTGTAATGGAAAGTGTGAAAATTCCTTTCAGCAATAGCTGACCCAGAGATTCAAATTGAAATTCAGCAAAGTCATTCTACTGTATAGCAATTCGACAATGAGCCTTAGTGCAAAGATTAAGAGTTTGAAAAAATCAAGAGTTTGAATTCCCTGTCCTTTTGGTCTTATCAACAATCTTAATATTTGACTTTAAACATATGTTTGGTATTACATAATAAAGGTCATTGGTGACCTAATTTGTAAATTTTGAAAAACTCAGGAAATCAGTGTATTAGAATGTCCTGTTGACCCTGAGCAAGTATTAACTGGAAGGACCTGGAGTACTAGAGGCTTGATGGTTGCCGGATAGTTGGATTCTTTCCAAGCATTCCTGAAATCCTCTCCCTGCATAGTATTGAACTTCAGAGCCAGTTTGATTGTTTGTCAGAACAAAAAAGCACTACAGAGATTTTCCAGTTTTTCCAAGAGTTGCACAATTCAAATTGGTATAATTAAATCACATGGGAATGGGCTAGTTTCCAAATATGTTTTCCTGCGCTGTTTCTACAGTATCTACCCAACAATGTTTCCTGTCCAGTGTTTGTCTGCAGGAACAGGGGAGTTCCACTAAATCTCCAGTTGCTTTCAGGAGGATCGTGGGAGAACATTTATTTGATGACATCGCCAGAACTCAAAGCAGTTACCATGGCAGCAGCTGTTACTGTAATTGTATTACAGTAATCAGGTCCTGGACCTGGGACTGGTAATGAACAGTCAATAACGCTGGCCTGTGTCTCAACTGGAAATTATGCCATTGTCCCCCAATAATGAATAAATCATGTACTGCTGTCGGGCTTCATTTTTCTCTTGCTTCTATGACATTGTTGTGGATTTTGTGTGTTGTGTGTTACAGGTATCACTGCAGCGCTTGGCAGTGGGCCTATTGC